>NC_068980.1:5240833-5550277 GCF_016808095.1 Vigna angularis | reverse complement strand
CTTTATATAGTATTTTATTTTTTTAATTTTTATCAAATATAAAACTTAGATTTAAACTTGAATTCTCAATATTTACTATTTAAAATGAATGAATAATTAGTTTGTTAGAAAAGGAGGGTAAAGTGTGCCAGGTGTTGAATGGCAGTGGTAAGAGATGAGGTTGGACAACAGCTGTCAGTGTGTCCTAAACGTTGACTTGTTAACACTGTCAAAGCACAACTACATGGGTGTTTTATGAATGCTTTTTGGACTGTGGTTGGACCACTACTATGGCAGACAATGACTAAAGCACTTCCACATACATCATATAGAAATAGTAGTTTGGTCTGGTCTGATCACATTGGCATGGAGAGTAGTATAATATAATAATAAGATGGTGACTGGGCCCAGTTCATCAGGTATTGGAATTGTAATGGAACTGCTTTCTTTTAAGAACCTTCACGTGAGTAACAAACATTGACCACTTTGCTTGCATGTATATGCATTTATATCTATTTTTTCTGATGCTTGTTGGAGCCAACACCACCCAACTATCTCTCCTCTTTATACTTTGCATCTCCCAACACCCTTTTCTTTCTCTCTCTCTCATTCAACACCTCAAACATGAAGCTTAATCTGCTGCACCTTGGAGCTCTCTTGTTTTTCCTTTTCTTCTTAGTTTCTTCATATGCTCGGCCACTATCTACTGAACAAGGTAACTAGTTAAGCTGTTGTTTTGTTGCTGTTGTTTTGTTGCTGTTGTTGTTGAGTCTCAATGATCAATGATCCCTCTGTGGAATGTGTTTTTTTCACTGAATAGAACTTGGTTTCTTTAGGGTGGAACAGATCAAAACTGAATGAGGTTTCTGGGAAGGAGGACTTTGCTGTGGAGTTGGAAGGAGGTGAATCTTTGAAGGTAGGAGACATAAGATCAAAACTTTACATGTTTATTAGATGCTTTTGGTAGTTTTCTTCTATCAGACTATTCAAACTTATGCTAATCTCTTTTAATGTGAATGGTTATCAGTACAATATTAAAACAAAAATACCGAAATGAACTTCTTTAGAACATGTTTCATTGTTTGTTTTCTCCTCCCTGGAGTGATTTGAACTTTATATCTTACGATTTTTTCTACAGCAGCTGTTGGGGGTGGAGGACTGCAGAGATGGAGATGAAGAATGTGTGCAGAGAAGAATGACTTTAGAAGCTCACCTAGACTACATCTACACCCAACACCATAAGCCTTGAAATCATAATCTTACTTTTTGTATATCTTCTTCATAATTTAGATTATAGATTGTATTAAGCTAGGATTTCACCTATTGTTTGTTGCTTTCACTACAACACTAGTGGCTTTGCAAAAGTCTTGTTGAACTGGTATTGAGGTATATCTGTTTAATATAGCGCAACTGCAGCACATAAAGATAACAAAAAGCTTATTACTTTTATCATACATGTTATGTGCATATGGTAATAGTTATTGTGACTTTGTCCAACTGCAACCACTTCAACGATCAGGCATTTACTTTTATTTGTATGTAGTTTTGATTGTATGTTTAGTTAAGATGAGATCTATAATATTATCGATTTAAAAAAATGTGAGTTTATTAGGTCTAATTTAATTATAAAATAAAATTTATATATTTAGTATAATATTTTGAATACAGTTTAGATTGGTGTGATGAGATATGCATATCAAACATTTTCTCATCGAAGTATTTAATTTCCCATTATTTATTAGTATGTATCTTTTAATTTACACAATTATTGTTATTATTATTTCAAGATATAAAAATTTTATATTTAAAAATTTTATATGTAACATTCCATCACACGTTTTCAAGTTCTTGGTATACTTTTACTTTGCTAGTTTAATTTTTGTTTACTGTTTTTGGGTCTATATAAGTAGTATGTTTTATTTTACTAGTATAATTTTATATATATATATATATATATATATATATATATATATATATATATATATATATATATATATATATATATATATATATATTTGGGTTTAGACAGGGGCATGTTTAATTACAATATATGAATATGAATTATGTATCGTTATTATTACAAAAAAATATCAAATAAATATTTTACTAGGTACTTTTTTTTTTCAGTTTTTGTTGGTTTGACATGAAAATATAAACATAAATATGCGTTTAAAATGATGCTACAGACAGGCGCTACATATACTAGCATATTTGGAAAGACAATGAAAAATTAAAGGTTTAATACATCATTTTAGAAATTAGAGTATATTTGGAGACGTGATGTGATGACATTTGCACCGTTATATTTTTAACGGCGTGAGCGGAAAGGATCAGATTGAAATTTTTTAACAAAATATGGAATCTGAATTTTTTAAAAGATAAAATTACTTTGAACCAAATCCCTAAAAGTATGGCTAGATGATGTATCAAAACCAAAAATAAAAATCATAGAATATAAATTATAATCATTAACTTCTTAAAATATTGTGAAGATGTGGAAACAAATATGTTAGTAATGATTATCACTGGAAGGACACGTATTGTTACAGTCTGTCAAGGCAACAGGGATAGGCATTCGACTCACCAAATAGGACCCAACTTAATGGACTTGGGAATTTCTTCCTGTACCTCCATGTTTTCTTTCTTCAACTCCATATATTTTAATATTCTAATTATACCTATGCTGAAATTAAAAGAAAAATATACTTCAGATTGTCTAATTTGAAAATATTCTAAATAAATTACATAAATAAAATTATATTATAGATTTTACAATCTATAATACAAAATTTAGGAGACAATACATAATAAAAATTATATTTTAAATTGTATAATTTGTAACTTAACTTTATATTGTATAATTTGTAATATAAATTTAGAAGAAAATATAAAATGTAAATTACATTCCAAATTATATAATTCATAATACAAATTTATATTTTAGATTGTAGAATTTGTAATGTAAATTTAGAAAACAATTTGAAATACAAATGATCTGATGCAAATTTATATTTTAAATTATACATTCTATATTATAAAATTGAAAAAAAATCTAAAATATAAATTATATGTTGGATTATATAATTCACATGTAAATTTATATTTCAGATGGTATAATGTGTAGTTTAAATTACATATTATAAAATGTGAAATATAAATTTGAGGCTAAGAATGAGCTTATCCTTTAAATATGTTGGAAGGTGACATTGAGATTTCACAATAATACATATTCTATGACACACTTCATTTTATAATAATGGAAGTACTTTTAGCATATATAGAACATTAAGTGGTCTTGCAAACTGGAGACATGGTAATGAAGAAGTTGCAAAATGTTGGATTGTTTTGTTAGGAGATGGAAAGAATGGAGAAATGGAGGTGTGTAAAGTGTGAGAAGGGGGTGAAGGAAGTGGATGCATAAGGGAGATGAGAAGTGAGAAATTAGGATTTTGAATATTTTTTTAATAAAAGACAATAAATACATTCCACTAATGTTATGGGGGTGCAGGAAGAAAACATGGGCATAGACTTTAGAACTGTAAGACCCATATAGTGGCCCAGTGAGAAAACCAAGAGGAATAAATTTTACTTTTGTGTTTTCGAAAAGAAACTTGATGCGTGGTTTTAAATTATTTTTTTAAATCTAAGAAAAATTATAAAAAATATAAAATCAATTCGGGCGGGAAGTTTACTGAAAAGAATCAACTTAATTTAAGTTATTTCATTTTTAAATTAAGTGGAAGCTATTAAATAGTAAATTAGAACATTATCCATAATAAAATAATGAAAGTAAAACCAAGCCTTCATATCAGATTGAGTTTATAGAATTGACTTCAACCGATTATATGTCTAAAATGAGATGAAATAATGAAACGACAGAGAAGGGTGTCGTATGGTAAGAACCCTCTTTCTCTTTTGTTTGCCTCTATCGTCGTTTGTAACGATAGGTAGCTGCTGGTAGGATTCATGTAATGTAAATGTGTTATCTCCTTCACTCACTCAGTAACTCACCTTATCCTTTCGCAGTACTCTCTAACCGTTCCCTTCCCAAATGGCCAATGACGAAGACCAACCGCAAGGCTCTCCTTCGGCCAATGAGCCCCAAAACGCCGCCTCCTCCGACTCCGATTCCGACTCCGACTACGAATCCGACTACTCCTACGACGAGGCGGAGGATGATGCCTTCCGCCGTGCCTTCGAGTTCCGTGACGACGAGGACGACGAAGTGCCGGAGGACGACAAGCGCAACAACCCAGAGGCCAACCTCCAAGACTTCAGCCGAGCGCTGGAGAGCCCGGCGGTGAAGGAGCTGCATGAGGAGCTGGACCCCTTGATTGCGGAGGAGGAAAACCCTTTCGACTTCCCCGAGGACCCCGAGAACTGGACCGAGCAGGACCTTCGCGAGCTTTGGGCGGATGCGGTCCCTGAAATTGGCGGCACAGGGTGGGACCCTGCTTGGGCCACTGAGGAAGAGTACAACTACGTTAACGAACAGCTTGCGGAGGGAGAAGACCCTCCCATTGCGCCGTTCTATCTTCCTTTCCGCAAACATTACCCCCCAATTCCCGATAACCACTACGACATTGCCACTCCCAAGGATACTATCGAAGAGTTGGATAGGATTGAGGAGTTCCTCAAATGGGTTAGCTGCGTTTTCGAAGATGGTAGCACGTATGTGTATCGTTCTATACTGTAACACTTACATGATTTTTTTTATGTTCACTTTAATGTGCTACATGTATGTTTGTTGCTGTTGGATAGATTATGCGTTTCTTTTTCAGCTATGAAGGGACCGTTTGGGATGACTATGCTCATGGGAAAGGAGTTTATATTTCGGACGATAGATTGATCAGGTTTGTCTTTACTCCGTTGAGGTGTTTCTTCTAATGGTGTGTTTGTTTTTTCATTGAGTTCCGGTGAACTCGAATGTCGTGAGTTATGGATTCTCGTTGTAGAAAACTATAATTAAGTAAAACTAACACACTAGGTGATGATAATGCCGGTGGTAAACTAACATTATATATGTGTTTGTGTGTGTGTGTGGATTCAAGCAATGTGATTTGAAAGAGGGGAGAATTTTGTCTAGCTTTTTGTTGTGCCGTTGGTCTGATGAGACAAAGGTATAACGGTTTTAATATTGGTTTGTGGCTAGAATTTCAGCCACAGTGTCAAGATTGTTGGGGTTACTAATGGCAATTGCAGCCACATCAGCTGCATTATTATGTAATTTCTCACAACAAGGATAGAGACGAATCCATAGCCACAATGTAAAATTCCCAGTTAACGTCAACACAGAAAAGCTGACTTGAAAAAATGGTGAGGTTGGCTGGTACCCTTTTGTTAAATTTGTAGGCATATGCTGTCTGTCATGCTTCTTTGTGAAAAACCCATTCAATGACTTGAAGCATTAACAGATTTGCCTTGGAAATTTGTGGGAGGTGACAATGACCAATTTTTTGGTATTTTGTAAGCAAAGACACTCTAAGTTCAACAAATTTCTATTGCCAACCTCAAATTGAGGAATTCAATTTTCACTCTTCAGGCTAACTGGGTCTGATGGCCATGTTTTTAGGGTTCTATTGCAGTCTATGACTCCCTGTTAGCTAAGTATTTCAGTTAGGGCCAGCATACCCATTTTCCCATCAGACAAATTAGCTCTTCATTTCTTGACATGTCCGTTTTCGTACAACTATTTTTTAAGGTCATTGATTTTCTGCAATGTATTATCTTTTCATAGGTATGAAGGTGAATGGTTTCAAAATGATGTAGAGGGTCATGGTGTACTTGAACTTGATATACCTGTCATAGAGCCTGCTCCTGGGTCCAAGTATGTATCTTTCTTTGAATTTCCCTGTTACATCTTAATGAAGTCTCAGATTGTGGCACAGTTTGAATATACATTCATTTTCTTGAGAACAAACTTGGGCTGCTTTTATCCATGCCCTCAGGCTTGAAGCAAAGATGCGAGCTGAAGGAAGGATTATAGCTAGGGATTATATGTCCCCAGAAGACAGAGAATGGCTTGAGAAGGATGTTGAAGATATGTATAATCTTGCAGATGGGGAGTATGAAATCCCCTATTATGAGAATGAAGAATGGATAAAGCAATTTGGAAGCAAGCCGTAAGTTTAATTGTCTATTTCTATTTAGTCTTTTGACTTTGAATCACTTTATAATCTTTAAGATAAGTGCCACTTTGCAATCCTTCTCTCTAGAAATTACTTGCATTGTCTCTTTATATCTCTCCGAGAACATTATTATTACAAGTACCAAAAGAGATTTTATATTTTGTGTCCAGGGAGAAAGGTCGATATCGTTATGCTGGTCAGTGGAAGCATGGCAGGATGCATGGATGTGGTGTATTTGAAGTCAATGAGCGTGTCCTACATGTGGGTGAATGGATTATACAAAATTTATGTTTCAACTTATTAACTATAGTCAACCTCTTGCCAATTTTTACTGAACTAGGCAGAGAAATCTGGACTCTGTAGTTGGAAACTAATTCCACAAATAACATGTTTTGCTTTAGTTTCCTGGAGTGTCCTACATTCCTTATGCTTATTGAGACCGTTATTTTTATCCAACATACTTCAATTTTGTGTTTATGGTGTATTATCTACATTATTCGGTTGATTTTTGCCACTTAATTAATTGGGGGAATTGCAGGGTATCTCAACATAAGGGATGATGTCATTTTTTTTTTCCAACACGCTTATGAGTAGACCTACTTTCTTTCCGGTTACATAATTTGTGTGCATGCAGGGTAGATTTTATTTTGGAGAATATGTGGACGAGTTTGAGGGATGTGATGAAGAAATTTCAGGGGTATTTTTTCATAACTTTTTCTTCTCTGTATAATGAAAAACTAATAATGAAGACCTGTGTCAATATCTTGATCTTTCTGATATTCTGTGAATTTCAGATGCATGCTGCTATAGCAGAAGTTGCTGCCGCAAAGGCTCGCATGTTTATTAACAAACCAGATGGAAGTATGTTATTGTTTGACCTTTTTGAAAATATTGGAAAACCTTATATGCATTTGTTTAAGTGGTGGGACCGGTTGTGGAGTGTCTCTGATTTTGGGTTTTGCCATTTCTTTGGTTGGTAGATCCATTTATTAGTGCATGTGCTATTGATTTAGTCATTAAATTTCATGTTCTATTCTTTCTTCTTTTTACATCTTATCACCATTTAGCATATGTTTGGCTGATATTTTATTATTAGAAAACCATTGTTTATTTTTCATAACTCCCTAGAAGCTGAAAAAAGTGGGCAATTTATTTTTCTAAAATTATTTCAGCTTAGTAAACAATTTTATATTTTAATACCAATTAAGATTTAGGAAAGGAACACTTATTGCAAGTGTTTTTTGTTTCACAATTTGTGCCTTCTGCATCATGATATAAAGATCGTGACCAAGTGTAACTTCACACTGCAAATATGTATGTCATTTGATTCTCCTTTTTGCCTCTAGACAAATGTCTCATCTAGTAAGTATGTGTTATTTTGGAATGGAAGTGTTTCCCCCCTCTTTTCCTGACTGGCGTGGTGCTGATTTTATTTTGTTTATCATTATTTGTTACACATCGTTTAACATTTTGTTTTGCAGTGGTTAGAGAAGAGAGAGGCCCTTATACTGATCCACAGCATCCTTACTTTTATGAAGAAGACGATGTGTGGATGGCACCTGGCTTCATTAATCAGTTTTATGAAGTGAGGCTTATTGGCAATGTTTTATCCTAATATATTGCTTATTGTCATCTTATGCAAGGAAGTTGAAACATGCATATGATTCTATCTCAGGTCCCTGATTACTGGAAAGTATACGTGAAGGAAGTAGATGAAGAAAGAGAAATGTGGTTGAACTCTTTCTATAGAGCTCCTCTGAGGTTACCCATGCCAGCTGAACTTGAGCACTGGTGGTCAAAAGGTATTTGTTCTTCCTGCTTTTCTATATGAACAAGTACAAAAGTTCTTAATTGATTCTTCCTTCAAATGCTTGGTCAGAGGAGAATAGCGAGCTTCCTGAATTTGTCCTTATTAATAAGGAACCAGAGCCTGATCCTGAAGATCCTTCAAAGCTTATATATACTGAGGATCCTTTGATCCTTCATACACCAACTGGACATATTATCAATTATATTGAGGATGAGCATTACGGCATACGTTTATTTTGGCAGCCACCCTTGAAAGAGGGTGAGGATGTTGATCCTGAAAAGGCTGTATTCCTGCCCCTTGGCTATGATGAGTTTTTTGGACATGAAACGGATAAAAAAAAGGAGAGCATATTGTTGCGTATTTTACTTGCAATTGAAAATGCTTGCAAGCCATGGCTTGATAAGCTGGATAAATGGACTGAAGAGCAGAAAAAAATCAAGGAAGAGGAAAAGAAAGAACTTGAGGAAGATCTTGAACTGCTGGAAGCTGAAATTGGACTAGAAGAGGCTGTTGAGGAAATGGAAAGGTTATTGCGCATAAGAGAGAAAGAAGAGGAAAAGAAGGCAGAGATGGGTTTGGTGGATGATGATGAAGAAGATGGTGACTATGATATGGCTTCCGTACCCAAACAAGGTGAAGAAGCTCCTGCAAAGGTGGAAGAGGAAGCTCCTGCAGAGGTGGAAGAGGAAGATGATGATGATGATGAAGACGAGGATAATAGTGCACAATCAAGTTTCGGGTCTGTTGACCAGGGACAGACAACAAATCAGCCGAAAGGAAAACCTGGGAAATCTCCATTTTCTACATTGTCACTTGCATTTGCTCGTAGTAGCCTTATCTCCACTGTGAGTTATTCCGAAATTTATTTAATGCAAGTATTTATACATGACTGAGTCTTGTATTCTAATTATATGCTCTTTTATGTATACCCTGTTTCCACTGAATAGTCAGGGAGCTGCGTTGTTCATCATACAAAATAAAACTATAATTTTCTCCTTTTGGACATCATTAAGTAATGGATTTATAAGACAGTTTTATACTTCATTTTATTATTCTTTGATAGAACAATTTAACAAGTTAACTGATATTATCTCTTCTCAGATACCACCCAGATATATATTTCAATGAGTTCATTCTTGAATAGTAGAACTACCCGAGTATTGAAAAATCTGGCAACCATACTCTTGTAAATATTTCTCATAGTTTTGAATAATCAGATAAAGTGTGATAAGAAATATGGGATAACTACCCCGAGCTCCCTTGGGACTAGCGGTAATTACAGCTAATGATGGTGTATTTGCTAATGTGGTTGCACCACCTTGTCTGGGAGCAACAATACATTTGTGCTATTTTGGTCATTTTAACTCTACTTCATTTCAATGTTTATGGGAGAAACTTGTTTGCTTGACTAGTTTGAATTTAAGACAAACAAGTTCATGAATGTTTTTCTCTCTCGGTTGGTTTATCAGGTTCCATCCAAGCTGCAACAATCATTTTCGTTCTGGAACATGGGAAGATCGAAACTAGAGTCAGGTCCTCTTCCGAGCATTGATCGCTCCAGTAATATGAAAACAGTTTGTTCAGTCAGTTTCCGTCCTGTGACCAGCCAGAAGGGTAGGTTGAAGACTCTGGGGAAAACTCATGGGAAAGTGAAGGAAATAAGCTCTTTAAGGGGGAAATTTCTTGAGGTGCACTCTCAGACTGGATCACATTCATGGGCTTCTTCAAATTCCATAAGCAACTTACAGAGACGAAGGTCGAGTAGTGACAGGTGGTTGCATGCAGCACCTGAGAGGGATTTAGACAGCATACTGTCTTTACATTCATCTTTGTATAATTTTGAACAACGTAGAGAGACTGTTTGATGATCTTGTTCTGTCCATTTTTCCCAAATAAGAGAGCTTTACTTGAAATACAAGTTTTGAAGGCCTTCTTGTATTTTTTGCCCTTTCTGTACCAAAAAGAAGCACACGTAGGATTTTTGGGAGGGAAGAGACATTAAAACTGTTGATGTATTTTTGTATGAACGTCGTTCTAAATCTGAAAATCATCTAGTGATAGAATTGTCGAATGGTGTTTGCATTTACTTTTTAATTTTCATCGAGTTTTTACACCGTTAAGATGCTGAGATCCCGGAAACCGCGCCACAAGTTTATTGTCTATTCTAGTCCCCCCATCTTTAACCATACGTTATAAACTATTCATAAGAACAGAGTTTAGATATAGTTTTTCGCATATTTTAATGAGTGTTTTCTATTTAGAGCTAAATCTTTTGTTTGATAACTAACTTGTTTGATTTTAAATATGAAAGTTTAATTACTAGTTTCTTCTCTATAAAAATTACTTTACTGATTAAACCGAAATTATATTTTTATTAGGTGGATTGCGGGATAAAATTTTAGTGTTTATTACATAGAATAATATTAAAAAAAAGCAAGTAAAAGATTCTATTCAAATTGTCCTATTCACACTATTACTATTTGCCACTTAAATTTGGTATGGTATTCTAGTTTTAGCAAATTAAAATTTGCAACTGGAAAGAGTTTTACAAGTTCATTATAATCATTCACGATAAGTCCATTTCACGGGGTAATGTAAAAAAATAAAAGGTAGTTATTTATCATCTAATTTGTCCACATGTATGAGAAGTTATTACCTTTTATTATATATCTTTTTAAAAGATAGTTGTTTTTTAAAATAAAAAATAAAATAAAAGATAGTTGTTACTTAAAATAAAAAATAAAATAATAAGTAATAATTACTCATTTACATTTATATGGACCATAAATAATTACTTTTTTATATTAAATTTTAAAATTATTAAAATACCCTTAGATTTAAAGTTGGTTTTTTTTAATAGGAACTTTTTTGTAACCTAAAACTTAGTAAACTTTGTTAAAATGTATCAACTAAAAAATTCCTTACGTAAATTAGTAAACCCTTATATAATATTTTAAATTGAGTTTTTATTAATTTTTTAATGAAAATAATGAAGGTAATTTATTGTTTTACATACAGAATAATATCATTTATATATTAACCACATAAACAACCTCATATATTTTAACACATGAATATAAATAAACAAGATAACAATTCCATCACATAATTAACAGAAAAATTAAAATATAAATATTTAATTAAAAAAATAGGAAAAATAATTTTGAATATTCAATTAAAAATATTTAAATTTATAAACTTATTTAAGCTTATAACTTTTAAATATATTATTTTCGTTTCTCAAAATTATTACTCGATATTTCTTACTAATTGCTTAACACATAAAAATTTAGTAACTTATATGTTACTACCTGTGTACATATTTGAACAAGTCATTCACGGAATAATATACTCATGAATCATGCTATGCTATTTCACAGTCTCATTTTCAACAAACACGATACCTACGAGTAGAAAAATAATCAATATTTAACTTGAAGGACCTAATAATGGATAATTAAATTTTAAATTATTGAATTTTATGCAAATAAAAAATGTCACTCAAAGGAAACTTTACACACAACATGAACAACAATATTTTTGTATGAACAATATAATATATCTGAGAATTTAATAAGAGAAAATTGGTAAGTTCTTTTCCTTGTTTAGGTGACAAACTAGTGTTTAAATGCATCACATTTTATTTACTAGTCCAATTAAAGTACACAACATTTTCATCATATTAACTTGAGATTTAAAAAATTATCATTCTAAAAATATTTATTCTAAACCCGAAAATTCGGTTCTTAAAGAAAACTAAAATCACATATAAAATGAAAAGAGAAACTAAATTTTTAATTTAACTCTAATTTATTAAATATAAACATTTGCCCACTAATAATACATAGAAGTTAAATTCTTTATATTGTTGTGTTGCTTGTGTTTTTATCTAAAATGCATATAGAAATATTTTAAATCCTAGATATTAGTAAAAATATTAATAGATTTGTCCTACTAATTCAAGTTTTTTGTCGAATTGGATCGATCTTCAATCAAAATTAAATGAAATTTGACTAAGTCGATCATCATAACCAAAATTCTCTAAATTTAATCTAATCGGTTTCTATTGAAATTTGACCGTATTCATATAACAAAAATTTGGTGAAATTTGACCAAGTCAAATCTAACTAAAATTGACAAAGACAACTTTAATTGATATTTGACTAAGTCAGCTATAATGAAAAATTAACCAAATTCAATTGAATCGATCACAACCAAAATTTGATTAAATTCAATCGAATTTGATCGAGTCAGTTCTAATTAAAATTTGATTGAATTCGGTCAAATTTTAATTATAATGAATTGTTTTGTTGTTTAATCTCGTGATTATGGTTGTTATTTTGAAATTTGAGTGTATTTTTCTTTATTCATTATATTTATTCAATTTCTGCAACTGAATTTAAATGTAAGAGAATATGTTTGGAATACAGTATTAGAATCTCATTCAATAAAATTTATCTACATTTAAT
Organism: Vigna angularis; assembly: GCF_016808095.1. NCBI lineage: Eukaryota > Viridiplantae > Streptophyta > Magnoliopsida > Fabales > Fabaceae > Vigna > Vigna angularis. Next base: position 5,537,891 of record NC_068980.1, on the reverse strand, counting down.
ATATTTTCAACCACTGTTAAATCTCTTTATATTTTGATGACACTTTTCGAACATGTCAAGGAATAAGATGTATTACCTACATTTCCCATGTTTTAAATGCTTTAGTCTTGAAGACTAATACAACAAAAACTTTGATGTAAAATGTCCTTGTTATTTTGCTGGAATATTCGTTTTGATTATTTTCGTGGTTATCATAAATATGTCTGGACTTGTAAAGAATACAGACCTTTATCGTTATTCTGTCTTTTTGTTTGTTTTAAGAGTAGTTGTTTAAGTTATTGTACTAGAGGTATCATTCTTCATTTTCTTTTTCTTTTTCTGTTTTTACTTTTATATTTTCTATATAAAGGTTTGGACAATCCTATTATTATTTTTTACTTCATATTCGTTATTACTTATGAAAAAAAATATCTTTATTCTAAATATGTTAGCTTCTTCCTTCTTCAAAAATATTTTGTCCTTTTTATTGCGAGAATTTGAATTCTGTTATACGTGATTTTCTTCTAATTTGATAATTTCTTTATTTATTTTTACTGGAGTCCTTTTTTTTTTTCTGTCTTCGTAATTACAATTTAAAGTGTGTATATTTTTGAGTATCATATTCTTGAAAAATACTAGTTTACCTTAGTTTGATAGAAAAACTTATTCCAACTTTTCTCAAAGAGTTTTAACTTCTAAAGTTGTTTTTTTACATAAAAAAGCATATATTAATCATGTATTCATATCCCAACGATCATATAGCTCCATCGAATCACATACAATGAGAAAAACATCACACGCATGCCAAAAACTTAAAATGACTCAACGAGAAAACAAATGTTGAACTTACTCTTATTACAAATTTGATGGGATAAATTTGTATTACTTCTAGCAAAGATTCATATAATATACTATGATCTTCAAAGAAGTGAAAGTAAGAAATAAATCTATAATAAATATAGAGAAATGATATAGAATATATTTTAGAAAAATAGTAGCTTTTATAAAATAAAATTTGATTAATTAATTTTTTTAATACGATCTTTTGATAATAAAATAATTAAGTGTTGCTTATAAAATTATTTTGATTTTATTTTTATGGTCTTTAATTCTAATTAATTTTTAAATTTTTTTTTTTACAGCTTGGGCTTTTCTAACATATTAAAGTTAATTAATATACATTAAATGTGAACATTTGATTAATATTTTCTTCTTCTTTTATAATGATTAAAATATAAAGAAAGAAAAATATTTTAAATAATTACGTTGAATTTGAAATTAAGGTGGGTTATCCGTAAGATGAGATAAAACTATTGAAGTACAATATGTTTATTTAAAGAAAATAAAGTTTAAGGATTCCTAAAAATAAATTAAAATTTAGGGTGTGCGCTTATAAGAAAAATAGACCTCAAAATTATTGTCAATTGCTTTTCGCAAAAGTAAATTCTTGGTTCTCAGTTTTGGCCGGTTTTCATGAATTTGAATAATTATTGCGAACTGTATTTTAATAATCAGAGTGGCGCAGCGGAAGCGTGGTGGGCCCATAACCCACAGGTCCCAGGATCGAAACCTGGCTCTGATAATGAGTGGCTTCTGCAATTTTTTTTGTATAATTTCTTTTATGTAATTTTATTAAAAACCTTAATGAATTTCTAATAAAAACTGGTACCTACATTACACACCACAGAAAATGTCTTTTATTTTAATTTCTAAAAAATATTTTTCTTCTTTTTTTTTTTCTCATAATTCCTTCCTTTTCTTTCTTTGATGGACTGTTTATGTTGATCTTTTTGTTTCTTAGACATTATAATATATTTATCCTTCTAAGGACATTTTAAATTTGTTGTCTTTAAAATTATTAATTTTGTCATATTTTCAACTATAAAACTTTAGCCATAATTTGATATTCACTTTGAGAAATACGTATCTACAAAATATAAGTCAAGAAAGAAAAACTAAAAAAACTATTTTTGTTAGAGAATTCTCACCATTATTAAGCGTTTATATTCAAAATGAGTATTTAAATTTTAAGAGAATAATTTATTTTTACGTCAAAATTAAAACATTTTATGATAAAATATGTTGTAAAATAATAAATTAAAACTTCAATTTTTTTATTCTAAGAGATTAACTAGATAACTTAAAATTAAATAAATTCAAATATTTTCTAAGAACAAATAATTTGAAATGATTCACATCCTTAAATTTATGTAATTGGTCTGTATATTATTTATTGAATTAAATTTTAGTTAAAACATTGTTAGCTTACCTAATATAAACGTATTATTGGCTTGATTGAGGTTTGAGTGTCAAAATCTTAAATTTTTTTTTATAAATATTGAAGAAAGTTTATTTCATACTAAAGTTGTCTGCGATTATTATTTTGACTGACACACCATTCATTAAAGTTATCTTATTTATCATATTAGGTGAGAATTATTCCTCATTTCTCATTTTCTTAAGGTAAGATTGTCTTGATCAATATTAACCTTAATAATGTTCTTTGATTGACTCAAAACATTTTTTTTAAAGTGAGTTTTTTTTTATTAGTTGGAGTTTCTCACAACAAATATTGAATATAGATATTTTTTGACAATATAGGTTGAAATTACTTCTCGATCAACATTAGCTAAAATTTGTATGACTAATATTAGAAGAAGTTTTATACTGATGTCAAAGATATTTTTTACATTTTTTATTGATGTTAATAAGAATTATTTTTTGTTAATATTATTATTATTGCAAATCATTGTCATTTTTATTAATATTAGTTCATTTTTTCCCAATGATTATTAGGGAGATTATTTTTTTAGTAAATATGAGCTGCATTTTTTTAATTGATTTGTCATTAATATCCTGGTATTCTTATCGTTGTATATAGTATTTTTTTATTAATAACACCACTATTAATATTTATTAGTATTTTTTAAGAGTGGTAAAGTTGGTTGGGTCAAACAGCGATCCGTCAACCGACAAAAAATAAGTCACTCTAGTTAAATGTCAGATAAATTTTTACATTAATAATTTGTCTAAATGAACACATTTAAATTTAGTAAATTTAAATTAATAATTACCGTATTCAAATAAACTATTTAAAAATAAAACAATTTAAATTTAATGTAGTTGAATTTGTTTATAAATTATGAAATTCTATATATAAACATAAGAATTACAGTCTAATAATCAGGTAACACCAACAATATTGTAGAAATTATTACAGTCTAATAATTTTCCATTCAAATTAAAAGAAATAATTTTCAATTATATTTGAGAGAGTGAGATGTTAAGATTCAAAGTGAGGTTATTTTTTTCTTAAATAAAAAGAAATAAGATGAATAATATATAGAAACAAAACTTACAAATTAATTATCTTACAGTTGAAGATGGTATTTTAATTTCTTAAATAAAATATCCGATATTTCTACTCTAAAATACCCAACAAAAAGAATTAATCACTAAAAGTAAAATATTTAATAAGAAAAAATTTAAAGTAAATAAATAAATACATAAAAACAAGAAATACTAAGAAAATAGTGTCAACAAAATATTGAAAATTGTTACTAAAAAAAATTATTTAAAGAATGCAAAAATCACGTTTGATAAAAAAAAACAATTGAAATGAACAAATAACCAATAATGCATAAGCTTTATATCTTTAAAAAGTTATAATCAAACCATTTTTTAAGTTTGAAGTAAACTAATTTTTGAACAAAATATTAATGAGTAATTCATACTCAAACAACCCCTAACTAACCCCGTTCACTTCACTCCAATTCACCGCCAGATCTCGTTCTATTCTGTTTCACTCACTGCACAAAAGAAAGAGAAATAATGGCGGTCATGGCGGTTCACCAATTCGCGCAATGTATCACTTGCCACGCCTGGAGCGCCGATCAATCTAGTAATTACTCTCTCTCTTTCTCTCTATATATATATGTTTGAATTTCTTTATTTTTTCAGTTTGGATTCCGACAAATTCACTGTTTCGAGAGAGAACAGAGCACCCTTTCGCTTTTTCTTTTACCAATTTTAGGGAATCCGATTCGGCGATGGTTTGAATTTGATATGTTCTGTTCGTCTATGGAATCTGGAGTTTTCTGATTTTGCAGATGCGATTTTGATTGGATCTGATTTTATGTTTTATTTTGAGTTTTTTTTTTTATTATTTGAAATCGAACGGAGGCTGTGGTTTGTGGAAATTAGAAACCTTCTGCACGAAGATTGTTCGATAGCGAAGCTGATAATCACCACGTGTGGAGTGTTGATGTTTTCTTTGCTTGAATTAGGAAGCTTTTTGTTCCTGAAGCTTGGACAATTGTTCATTTTAGTGTGTTTAATTTCCTGGGGAAATTGTGTAACTTTTTTTATTGTTTTGATGATCAGTTTGAGTAATTTCGTTTGTGATTTGAATTTGTTTGAGTTTTGCGCAAACAACTGCTTTGTGATGGTGGGAGAATGGTATTGTTTACGAAGGAAAATATACTTGGTTATATTATTGTGAACCTCGGTCGTGGGTGTATAGAAAACTTGAGCGAGAGTTACTAAGTCACTCTTATTATTTTGATATATTTATTCTTAGAAAGAGTTTTAGATCAACTTAATTTTACAAAACCGGTTTATAAGAGAGGATTGCATCATGCTTATACACTCTATTTTAGTCATACCATTAGTCTATATGCGATTTTCAACATACTTCTCTTACGCCAAGGATTGGACATTTTGAGTGTTAGACTAGATATTAAGAGGTAAGTCCACTACTTGCCTAATAGTGGATAACATGTTAAACCTAGCAACAATTGCTAAATTATGTTCTGAGACCATCTTGAAAAGGGTTCATGTCTAACACAATTTTACAAAATTAACTTGTAAGTTTAAACTTGGATGTCACTCATATTTGATTTTAGCCATACCACTAGTCGCTGCGAAGTCTCCAATATCTATCATTTTCCTGTTTGCTTTAGAATATGGAAAACCCTCCTTTTCGTTCCTATACAGTCATTTCTTTTTTACTAGCCTGTGATTGTCTCATCTACCCTCATGAGCTCAAGTCCATTGGTTGCTCGCAGTACCTATGGTCATTCCCAGCATTTACCAGTATTTCTGGTCACTGAGTCTTGTGTTATCTCAACCATGCATTTCCTATGCCCATCCGCACATTCTATTCTCTGGTGACCGAATCACATGTTGTCATTCAACCCCCCACTGTTCTATTCTTTTTGACTGTGACGTATTAAATAAGAATATCACTTTGCTTTTGAATATATATATATATATATATATATATATATATATATATATATATATATATATATATATTACTATATTTTTTTTTTGACAAGGGGTATAGTCGCCATCTCATAATCTACTATCCTTCTATAGCACCTTTTGTGGTTGACCTTTCCGTGTTACAGTCCAAGATTGACAGCTATGCTCATGACGTGTGTAATCGAAATATTTTTGGACTTGGAAGTTTGATCTCAACTAGCAAGATTATAGTGGGAATATTTTCTGACATTTAGTTCCTTGTTGCTAATGCATTAATATTAGGAAATTTATTCCAAGTTGCTGTTTTGGACCAAATTGGTAATTTTGTCTCAATACATAATAATTAATTGTTATAAAGCTCGTCAAACGGTGGATATAATTTAAGACGCTTCAACATTTTCCTTTCTCATGCAAATGTAATTCCCGACAGGACTTTTCCATGAATATGATATGCAAACATTTTAACATTTCATGTATCAGTATATTCTAAGATTAAGAGTACAGTTTATGGGTCTTACGATAACAAATCTATTTTTTATTGTATTTAAGGCATATTATTACTGCCTTTGTTGATTCTTCAAATATTATAATATGTTTATCTCCTTCTGTAGTGGTCGCTTTATGTCCAAACAATAATGAAGTGCACATCTATAGGTTGGTTGAAGACAAATGGGAAAAGGTGTATGTTCTTCAAAAGGTAGTATGCTAATATTCCTCCTTTTGTTTCTTTTAAAATAATGTTATTAATTATGTACTTTTGTTTGTGGCTTTGATCACAGTAATAAATATGTAAGACTGATCTTTTTGATGCTTAGTGATTAAAAAGTTAAATTCGACTGTCAGAAGTGATTGGAATGGCAGTAAGAATGAAGGCAATTTTCAAACTATAAGTTGTACTACATTTGTGGTGCATATCATATTGTTCTTTGAACTACTATACGAGTCTCCAGTAGCATTTGATTTTATTTCCATGAAGTCAACTCTGATGCCAATAATATAATGATTTTTTTTTCTAATCCAACTCTGTTTATGGTGGATTAACTAATTTGGTTGGAGATTTAGTGAATAGTTTCATTTCTTGGCTTTTTTTCTCAGCATGATCAGGTAATTTCTGGAATAGACTGGAGTGCAAGATCAAATAGAATAGTTACATCATCCCATGATCGGAATTCGTGAGTGCCTGTGTGATTTAGAACATTAAACTTGTCGTCCTAGGTCTTGGTGACTTTTTAACATTGCATTTTTTATATATACACAATACATAATAACAAGTTTAGATGCAAACCACGTGTTCTTTGTAGATATGTCTGGAACCTTGAACAATCAGAATGGGTGCCAACTCTTGTTATCCTTAGATTAAACCGTGCTGCTCTTTGTGTTCAATGGAGTCCAAAAGGTATTTAGCATGTTGCCGTGGTTCATTTTCTATATGCTTGTCTTCTTAAGTAGATATACGTCTATATCCATGAAACTTCATACACGGAAAATAATTACTCCAAAAGTTATGAGTTGTCTGCCTTCTAGAGTTAGAAAATAATTACTCCGAAAGTTGTTAGTTGTCTGCCTTTTAGAGTTAGATAAGCAATTTTTTGTTTCCAAGTCATCCCATAATTTAAATACATGTTTACGAGTAAAAGCTTTTCTTCCTTCACAACCCCTTGCACGATTAGATTGCAGTTAGTGTCTGTGTTGGAAGAAGTAATGACTAAGAGGCTATCATAAGCCAACTTTAGTTATGGCCTTGTCGTGCATGTCTGGTGCAATTTTATACTTGATCAAATTTTTACCCTCCCAAGTCTTGGGTGCAATGTTAATATTGGAGGTTTGATCCTCCAAGGTGCCACTTCCGTCCTTTCTTACTCAAGTGCTTTCACCTTCTTTCCAATATCCTTTTCTTTTGTGGTTTTCCTATAATAATTGTCTAAACCTTTTTTGTTAACTATTTTGTAATTTGTTGTTAAAAAAGTTATATGTTATGGTTACGATTCATTTCCAATTTTTGTTTTGGCAGAAAACAAATTTGCAGTGGGGAGTGGAGCCAAAACTATTTGTATATGCTACTATGAGCAGGACAACAACTGGTTTCTCTTTCTTTCGTTGCACTTTATTTCCCTGCTTCTTTAGCATCTTGGCTACAATAAAAAAGAAATGTATTTAACATGGTTATTTTCAGTGTTTTAACCTCGTTAGATGCGTTTACCTGCAGTTTGACTTCCCCTAGTAACACCACCATGACTAATAGTTTATTTATTTGTAAAGAGAAGCGGAAGCTCAAAACTAGCAGTAAAGAGAAATTTCTTAAATGTGAATTAGATGGCTTGTATGGTTAAAGGGGAAATGGAAACTTACCCAATAAGTTTACAATTTTTCAACTTCTAAAGAGAATTTACCGAGTGTGTCATCGTTAATGCAGTGAGACCCCAAAAAAGAAAAAACGTTTTTTAAATTTGACACTTCAACAGTGTCTGACACATCTTGTATATATGTTGTATTTGTTAGGACATGGAGAGTTTGTGAAAGGAGAAAGGTGAGGAAGAGTACTTAACGGCTAAACAGTTAAGTGGGCGGGGAAAGGGTCTTTATAAAAGGACCTCTTTTATTGTTTTGAGGAGAGGGTTATGATTCTTGAGTGTGTAGACCGGTTCAGAACCTGGTGAAGGAGGTTAAGCTCCTGGTATCCCATTGTATTCTTGATTCTTTTGATGTGAATACCATACAATTATTTACCCAATTCTTGCTTTGAGATTACTGAAGTGTGTGACTGAGTGAGATAGTTAGGATTCTTACCCAGATTCCTAACAGTAGTATCTGTGTCAGCATCAGACATGGGGACACACATTGAATTGAAGAGCTATGTCTCTGCTTCATAAAATGTCTTGGTCGTGTCCTTAACTTGTTCATAAATCTTGCCTTTGATAATATTTAATAATTCAAATTGGTGGAGTATGCTACTTTCTAGTTAATTTGGGATTTAAGTTGACGTTAGTTAGAGTTGTTTCTGTAATGTATTTTTCATTTTTTTATCTTGATATTATTTTAGCAATTAGCATGTTATATGACTCAATCCAATTCATTGCTTTCATGAGGAAGTTGGGTTAAAAAAATTCCTAAACCCGGCCATTCCTGTGGACACACAGTTGACATAATTGGAACATCGAATTTCATAATAGTTCATGGATCTTTCTTTTCTTTTCATTGTTTATTCATTTTATATTTGTATCTGCTTTGCAGGTGGGTCAGCAAACTTATCAGGAAAAGACACGATTCTTCAGTGACAAGTGTTTCTTGGCATCCAGATAATGTTAGCCTGTCTTTCTCATAGATAAATTGATATTCCGAGTGTTTGTTTTTATTTTATAGTAGCTACTGAAAGCCTTTTTTGTATACCAAGTCAGCTCTAAGTTGCATTTGCTTGGCTAGCTGAAGAATTCTATAATTTGGCTTCTTCTTTTTCATATGGCTATATTTGTTGATTGCTATTATAATTTATATGTTATCCTATATTTTAAGTATATGCCATTTATTTATCTCCTGTATTCTAAATTCCTTTTTCCTCTATTGTTTTACCCAAAAAACGTATTGGCCTGTTAAATTATTAGTTTCAGGCTCAAATTTCAGATAGTTGTGTTTTTCATGACATTGATAATTGTGTTCTGAAATATATTTTCTATGTGATGTAAAAAAAAATCCTATGCACAACATCTTTGTTTTTCTTTGAACTGCAGATTTTTCTTGCGACAACATCTACAGATGGGAAATGCCGAGTATTCTCCACCTTTATTAAAGGCGTTGATGCAAAGTATGATAAAAGGATCTTTGACTGGAGCCGACTTTTTCTGTTTATGTTTTTATATCATTCAAGTTTAAATGTTGAATTGGTACAGGGATTCAAAAAAGGGTACTTCATCAGATTCAAAATTTGGAGAGGTTCAATTTTAACTCTTATTCCACCTAAGATTTTTTTATATTTATGATCTACTTAATGTAAAATAAATTTGCATACATGTTGCAGTAAATACATTTCTTGTGAAGCCTGTTAAATATCCTATGGACGTATTATTTACCTGTTGGTGATTGTAAAGTTGAAATGATATTTAAAAAGAAGACTTTGTGAAGGTTTGATGTCTGGATTTATATATTTTAGCATACTGATCAGTGACTGAATGCAGCTGAAAGAATTGATTTGTATAAGATTATAATAATGAACTGAATATCTAATTAGCTTTCTTGTCAACATTTTTTCTTCTATCTCTTATAAAACAGAAGAAAATAGAGATATGGTTAGGAATAAAAGAGGGAAGTAACCTAATACCGAACGGTAAGGAAGGGCGAAGTGAAGCCGAACGGTTCATGAGAGGAGAAGTGAGGCCGAACGGTTCATGAGAGGAGAAACCAAACATTAAGGCAAGTGAGGCCGAACGGTAAGGACGGGGAAGTGAGGTCGAACGGTAAGGACGGGGAAGTGAGGCCGAACAGAGGGACAGGGGAAGCTAGGCCGAACGGTGTGAGAGGAGAAGCCGAACGGTAGAGGCTGACTGTTTTACCACTTAGGAAGAGGTGCGAGAATGAGATACTATAAATAGTCTTTCTGTAACTCTATTAAGGGGGTATTTTTCTTTTGGGTAAAGACTAGGCATATTTGCCAGTGGAGGAAGATAGGCTTCCTTGGGGGGAGATTACACTTGTAATTTTCATACTTTACAGAATTAATAAAATACTTATACATACATTTATCTTGTGTTAATTGAGTGTTGAGGTGAGAAGAGAGTATAGATTAGGTTATCGTCATAAAGTAACCTAACAGATATGAAATGAAAAGACATGTTGGCTAAGTGTATCTTGTGCTGATACTGTTTTTGTTGTCCAACAGCTCATTGTTCAGCTTGATCTCTCGTCATCTTGGACATTTGGAGTCAAGTGGTCACCAAGTGGCAATACTCTAGCATATGTAGGTGAGGAAATTCTTTCCTCTGAATGGTTACCCTCTGCTAGCTTAAGATTGTGACTGCAAGTTAGATGCTTTTGCTGAGGTTTAGTTATCATCTTTATGTTTTAATTAAAGAAGAATTTTATAGATAAATTTTTTGGTACTATCAGGTATTCATGGCACAAATGTTTTTATGGACACATTATATTAAAATAAAATATTGGGCTTCTATGTAAAATCACGGAATATTCTGAAATTATTTTATTTTATCAAGTCACGTTGTGTCTTTTACTTTTGAGCATGTTGAGACAGAGAGAAACAAGAGAGCATAGGTTAAATTTCGTGTGTCCAGACTACGACAGAGCTATTGAATCTACAGGGCAAAAACATATTTACAAAATATTGAGCACATAGTTACAGAATATTTAGTTACACTATATTAAGCTAATAACACTAATAGAATCAATTTAATTAATCTTAATATCCACCATTATTATATTTACAATGTTCTAACAGACCAACTATAATTGTTAATTTTATACAGGTCATAATTCTATGATATATTTTGTTGATGATGTTGGTCCTTCTCCTTTGGCCCAAAATGTTGTGTTCCGTGATTTGCCCCTCCGTGATGTGGGTCAGCATCCACCCTGTCTATCTATTTTTAGTTTTCCATTGTTTTTTTTTTTGCTTATTGACTAATATTTTTGGAACTGGGGGAACATTATATGACATGTTTTCAGGTACTATTTGTTTCTGAAAGAAAAGTGATAGGTGTAGGATTTGATTGCAACCCAATGGTTTTTGCGGCAGATGAAAGAGGAACTTGGTACGTGTAAATTCAGATATTTGTGTTTTTGAATTATCCTATCGTGACTTTGTCCAATTTGTATGCTGCAGTATTTCCACTTTCTAATCGAGCTAGAATTATTGTGTTTTTTAATCTCTACATAATGACTCTTTTAATTATCTTTCTAGGTGTAGGAAAAGTGTTTGTTTTGTCTCCTCATTTATTTTTACTAATATTTGAATTTTTTTTTTTTTATCTATAGGAGTTTTGTCAGGTATCTGGGAGAACGGAAAGCAGTATCTTCTGCATCAAGATATGGCTCACAGGTAACTGAGATTCTTGCAAAAGATTATTCAGTATTTAGCTATGAGAAACGTGAATCTCCTGCTGGAAATCAATTTCATTAATAGTGGTGGCTAACTTGAAAATACTGATGGAGTTGGGGCATGGCTAATAGAGAGAATTCCTTGTCCTCCTACGTTCCTAACGCAATTAGATTTTGTCAACTTGGAAAGATCAAACAAAAATGTGAGCAAAAAATTATGCTGTCAGCTTGAGGGAATCATAACTTCCATTTTGATGTCTGATGAAGATACTCTCATCGTGCCAGCATTTAGCTGAACCCCACAAATTAATAAAAGAAAGTTGCTGTTTTAACCTACCAAGGAATATGCATAAGAATCTCTACTTGACATAGTTTTATGAAAATAAAATTTTAATTTCGAGAAAATGGGAAAGTACAATTTAGCAGAGGATTTAGAATGGAACCAACTGCTAAAATGAGTATATTAGAATGTTGTTATGGTAAATTGTAACACAAGAGCTGTGAAAGGTTAGTCTTTTAAAATCTGCGACATAAAACGAACTGATCCAACCACCTTATCTGGTTTTCTGTGTCATCTACTCGTATTAATGCATCAATTCTAACTTTTTAATGCTATACCGGAACAAAAAAATAGCGTCGGTCATAATTTGCAAATTTGTTTATTTAGAGACAAAAAATGTAATTAAGTATTTTCCTCGTTATCTATACCTCATTGTAATGTGAACTTTGACAGCTGAATCAAGCTTAAAGATAGGTTAGCACAAGGTCATAAGTTGTAGGCTTGTAGATATTTCGTTTATTCTTTGTAGTATTTCTGTATATGCTAATAACTGGAGGTTTACTCTTTCCTTCATTTCTCAAATTATGTCTTTTAATCAGTTCTCTGAAGCATTTGGGAAGTTTTATGGTCAATCAAAGCATGGAGTGAACAACGATGCAGTTGAAACTTCAAGAACTCGTGGAACTGTTCATGAGAACTGTATAAAGTATGTATCTTCTTCATGAACTGTACTTTCTCGAAATGCGATTGGTTATGTTACATATTTTCTTCGTAAAATGCTAGTTTTCTCAATTCTACAATATTGTAGCGGTTTCCATTGTTCTGTTCAATTTTTATGCCTCTACTGCCTGCAACACCATGACAGTGGGATTCAGGCAACTTAGTTCATATAAAATGCTAACGACTGGGTTGATTTTTGGCCTCTATAGTTGTATTATACCTCTTGGGGATCGTGGAAAAATGATTAGGCGTTTCAGCACATCAGGTTAGCGGAGAATGATGATCGTCTGAAATTTTTGTTATTTTTTTGTGCTGATAATGTTAGTCTCGAGAAGGCTGCTTTTTCTAATGCTTACACATTGAATATACAGGATTGGATGGAAGAATTGTTCTATGGGATTTGGAAAATGAGCAAGACCTGTTAGAATAATAAGCTGATCAGTAAATCGTCACATCTTCATGGTAAAGCATCTGAAGTTGATTGTTGCATGAAGCATTATACCTTGTAAATTAATTTGGGTATGAGGGATTTAAGTGATCTCTTGTCATTATAATGAAGACTTGAAAGTGTCAGATATTTCAGCCCCTAGAGTATGTCTGTAAACTCTACCTCGATGTTAACGTATTCTCTTATTCAATATTCTGGCTGTTGTTTTCCATGCAATCACTCTCCGGAAAGGATATATAACCAGTAGTATTCTTGCAAAGGAATATCAGTTTTATTGTTAGAGGACTTAAATGTTTTTCCTTTATTCTATACGTGATAGACATTTTCATTTGTTCCATATTTAAAGTGGTTAAAGTTTTCATCGTAAAACTTTTATTTCTCATAAATCCTTATGTAAAATGGAAGTTTGTCCGTTAAGTATAATTTTCAAATTACTTTTTTGTACTTTTAAATACAACAATTTTTTGGTTTGACTTTATTTTTTTTGTGTTTTCTAAATAAGTATTAATGGCTTTTACTTTAGTCTTTGCTAAAGCTTTTGTGATTTTTAGACTGACTTTTTTAGTTTTAGTTATTTCAGTTAGTGTAGTTAGTTTAGCAATGACAACTAACAAGATAAAGAATAATAATTAAAATAATTAAGACGATGAAGACGAATTTAAATTAATATAGTTATAATATTTTTAACCTCATTTGGCTCATGTTTTGTGTAAAATTTATACTATCCTTGATAGAGGATGCTTACTAAATTAAATGTATACGCAAAGTTGTCAATTTTAAATTCACAACGTTTATCCAAAGTAGTAAACTTGAATGTAAAGTAAATTGGCTAAAAAAAGCATAACATATTATTAATATTAAAATTTTACATATATAAAATAAACTAATTTCCCGTAAACATAAAATTTTGAAAATCATCCACTCAATAATTTTACAATGTAAAAAACCTTATTCTTGAAGTTATTCATTAAAGGATTTAAACTCAAGATATCACAGTTTAATTCCTTTATACTAAAAATCATTTTATTTATTTATAAAGAGTTAAAAATTTTAGGTGATGCTGTTTCAATTTTTTTTATTGCATTGTTTGTTGCTTAATGAAAATGATCAAGACTAAGTTTCTCAAGGAAACTTTTAGAGAGTTGCTCCCTCCACCACCACCAACCACTCCCTACACCTCCCCATACCTTATTTGCCCTTCTATAAAACGGATGTCAACATCCGTTTCACCTTCAACGGATGTTGACATCCGTAACATTTATTTACATATTTTATATTTTAGTTTATTATTTTTATTTAAAAAAAAAAAACTTCAACGGATGTGGTTACATCCGTTAACGGATGTGCCACATCCGTTTAATAGATTTTTAAAAAGTTTTTTATTTATTATTTAAATAATAATATATAAATTAAAATAATAATAATTATTTTATTAAATAAAATTAATTTATAAATAATTAAATAATAATTTTTAAAAAATTAAATAATATTTATATATTAATTTAAAATATAAAAAATTAAAAAACTAAAAATTAAAAAACATAAAAGGCAACGGATGTGACGACATCCGTTTTCATATATTTATAAAAAAAAAATTAATTATTATTTAAATAATAATACATAAATTAAAATTAATAATAATTATTTTATTAAATAAAATAAAATTAATTTATAAATAATTAAGTAATAATTTTAAAATAATTAAATTATATTTATATATTAATTTAAAACAAAAAAGATAAAAAAATTAAACTAAAAAACAAAAATGCAACGGATGTCACGGATGTGGCACATCCGTTTTAATATATTTATAATAAATTTTTTAATTATTATTTAAATAATAATACATAAATTAAAATTAATAATTATTATTTTATTAAATAAAATAAAATTAATTTATAAATAATTAAGTAATAATTTTAAAATAATTAAATAATATTTATATATTAATTTAAAACAAAAAAAATAAAAAAACTAAAAGCTAAAAAACAAAAAAGGCAACGGATGTCGCCACATCCGTTAACGGATATGGCACGTCCGTGAAAGTATTTTTTCTTCAACGGATGTTGACATCCGTTGAAAAAAAGAGATGGGGTGTAGGATATTTTAAAATATAAAGGATAGTTTTAGAGTTTTAAAAAAATGTGGTAGTGGATGGAGCAAAGTGGGGGGTGGTGTAGGGAGTAATCCTCAAACTTTTATAATAGGATTTCGCAAGGTACTGTGATGTAGTAATCTACACTGTAGATCTTGTATACAAATACCCTTCTCCTGATAAGTTAATTATTACTTTTATGCATACAAACACCATCTAGATAATAAAAAATAATTTATGCCTTAAATTTCAACGTACCAAACTATGCTACTACACTTTAAATTACACACTTTTTTTTATTATGATTTAAAATGGTTTCTAGACCCTACCCTTGTCCGTATCCATCGTTCAGGAGGAACGAAGTTTCCTCATATTGGCACGTTCTTTTGGTGGGAGCGGTTAGACATATTTTCTAAAAAAAATTAATAAAAAATTGATATATATAAATTGTTTACATTTACTTATATTTTCTTATATTTTTTTTCTTCTACTTTTAAAAATATAAAGATTTTTTTTTATAATCATTATACTTTTACATGTAAAAGGAATACTCAAATTTCATTTATTTATTATTTGAACAGTAAAATATACCTTCCACACATTATCCCCGCCACGTGTCGGCTATCCCATTCTCACATCTCAACTTGAAACCCACAAACCACGGTGGAAACAGTAGAAAACCTCCAGAACATGTTACAGCCAGTGAAGTCTTGATCTTAAAAAGCCCTTTTATTCCGTTTGGTTAAAGTATAAATTGGCATCAAAGGAATCCAATCCCACTCTTCAAATCCCTCCTTTCATTCTCCCTTGTTTGGCTCATTGTTACACCTCTCTCGTTATGATAGCTCCCGGTCGGCGTCCACCGCCGATTGAGGTTAACCAAAAACCCAACAAACACAACGTTATACAGCGCAGCCAAACGTGGTGGCAACCATAACGAGCATCTAAAATTCCCACTCTGCCCTTCATTTCTCTGTTTATTTTTTTTCCTGGGCTGCTATCCGGTGAGGTTAGGTCCATGCCAGCCCCCAAGAGCAGCCGCAACGGCCAGTCCGAGAGTCACCGGCGGAGAAGGACAACCTCCTTCCATGGCCAGGCCGCCGTGTCCGTCATTCAGCTCCGCCGTCGGAGTTCGGTTTCCGACCTCCAGTCCCTCACGAGCATCGCCGGATCGGCGCCAGAGTTTCCTCCGAGACAGCCGCCGAAGATGCTGATGAAGGTAGCCGTGCCGAGAAGCCTCTCGCCCGTGCAGGTGCTGATGACACCGGAATCCACCGTCGGCGACCTCATAGAGACGGCGCTGCGACAGTACGTGAAGGAAAGTCGCCGCCCTATCTTGCCGGCCAACACAGCCTTCGATTTCGACCTCCATTATTCACAGTTTAGTCTAGAAAGTAGGTATCAACAATCTCGAACAGAAAAAATTGCTTGCAATTTTCAAAATAATTCGATGTTTCGTTTACGCTAATTTTTGAAATGATTTTTTAATGCTAGATCAGCTTTGAAAGTATGTATAAACTATTTCATCTTTGATTTGATGATTATGCGTTTTTTCAGGTTTGGATAGGGAGGAAAATCTGATGGAACTTGGATCTAGGAACTTCTTTATGTGTCCGCGAAAGCCTTGGACGACCTTGGAAGGTGTAACGACGCCGTTTGCGTCCTGTGCCAAAGAAGCGGAGAAGTTGAGGGAAAGTAGTGGTGGTGGTGGCTTTACTTGGTTCAAGCTCATGCAATTCATGATGTGATCGGTTGGTAGTTATTGTTTCTTTGTTTGGATTGATTTTATTATGACGTTAACTGTAAAAAGAATAATAGGTTTTGGAGTGAAAAAAAAAAACCAAATTTGTAAAATTGCATGATTTTCAACCCATTCATACCTTGGAAAGTTAAACTTTTAATTGTGTAAACTTTATGCGTAAAAACTTTTTATTTTGTAAATTGTGTAAGTAAAAGGTAATCATGACACCAATTTTATTCTTATTTTATTAATTAAAGATTGTATTGTTTACAATTATTAAAATATAAACACAATACATCAATGCGACTAATGCCTCTCGTGTACAAGTGTCGCTTCTTCATTTTACTATTTCGCTTACTTATTTTCTTTTATTATTATTTCGCCTACTTATTTTCTTTTATTACTATTTCGCTTACTTATTTTCTTTTATCAAAAAATAGTAGATTTTGTGTGATATGTTTATTAAAACTCTCATGATTACCTACACTTATGAAAATAAAGTGATGAAGTGGAAATTATTAAAGAGCTTGACGATGATATTATTTAAAAAATAAGATTGACAGTCTAATAACCTTTCTACCTCAAGATTACTGTTATTATTGTTTGGATAGTTACATTTAAGATATTGTGTAATATGGTAAGAATGATAATGTGGATTGAGTTACTCTTCCGATCCTTAAATAAAAGTGTGGGAGAGATTCAGTTTTGAGTTTATTATTCGCTTTAGTCAATTCTACATAATTTGCAATTTAAGTCAGCCAATGACGAGGTGGATCGACTGCATAGCCTACATAAATTTAAATAATAAAAATTACATGTTTTTAATATTAAATAAAAATACAAATACTCTAATATACAATATGATTATTTATAATTTATATATAACTATATAGAAGTTATTATTTAAGCATTTAAATAAATACGTTAATTTAATATTTATGATTAATGATATAATTGATATTTTATTTTAAATAAATTTTTATTTATTATATTTCGGTTTATAAAGTCGATGTTATAAGTCTTCAAATTTGTGTTATTGTTTGTTATAGTTATCACTCGTCTTTGTTCAATCACTAAAAAGTTATTTACAGAAATTGAAATTAGCTTTGAATTAATATCGGTTCAATTATAGTCTAATTGATAATAATTATGTTTTAATTTAAGTTAATTATCATTTATAATAAATATTATTTAAAGTTGACTGCTAGATTCATATTATCTCGTTAACTGATCTACTAGATATTCCTGATTAGTTGGGTCGCACTACACAATACGTATTACATTTAAATTACGGTTTTTTTAATTTTTTTTCTTTAGACTCTATGTATTATGTTTGGTAATTCAAAATAGTAATTGAAATTAAAAACAAACAATAATGTTATAAAAGAAAAAACCTTAATTGAGGTTTAGATAAATATTTATTTCCAATACATATTTTTTTAACAAATTCACATCCAATAACTTCAGATCATGCACAAGTACTAGTTGTTTCAAGTGACTCCACATCTGACACATGAAACGTCGATTCAAGCATGTTCTTACATGATTATAAAGTGTATTTGAAAACAAGTTCAACACATCAAATAGAATAAAATAAGCAAAATAATAGAAGAAAATAAGCAAAATAATAGTTAAATCTAACAACAATTAACTCAGTAAATGAGGTGATTGAACATGGAGGCACCCTTCAAGGCTAAGTCAGATTGTGGATACCAGCATCCTCTGTTTAGTCAATCTAAAATTATCTCAACAACCCATAACAGCACAATTATTCATTGAGACAGTTATAACATCCGGTTGATTTATTATAACTGTCTTAATGAATTGAGATAGTCACTCGTTAATTCTTTAAGAACATTATGGTGTTTTATTCTTTATCATGTTCTTGCACTTGTCTATTCATTAAAGTTGTGATGAACTATTTTGTAAGAACTGGGATATTGGCCCAAAAATAAGAAGCTCAATTATTTGGAATTAAAAATATTATAGAGAATTACCTAATTTAGCTCCACCATCCATAGTAAATATACTATTTAAAAGGACAAGTCAACTTTCAACACTATATTTATTAGCTAATTCATAGGAATTTCTAAAGTTACAAGAGAATAAAAATTATATAATAGATGATTAAATGAGTGATTATAAATGCGATTACTCTTTATAGTGAAAAAATATTCACAGACACAAAAAAAGTTTGTATTGGCATTTACAATAGAAAGAGAATAAAAATAATAAATTATAGGTTATACCGTGTGATAACATAAGAAAAAAAAAAGAAAAAAAAAGGTGTGTAACATATTAGATAAAATTAAGGTATATGGTACATGTATATGATTGTTTCTTTGTAATTTCTCGCTCTTCCTCTTCTTTAGTTATTTTTCTTTACCGAAGCGTGATATAGTTGTAGAGTAGTACTATTGGCCACAAATTTTCGATAGTTTAAAGAAGAAGAAGAAAAAGGGAGGTGCTAAAAAATAAGCAAACGAAACGGGGAATATCGGAAGCCGGAGAAGGAGGTGGCGCCACCAACAATGGAAAGACAAAAAGTACTATTTTTCAACTCCCCCTCATTAGATCATTTCCACCACCACCTTACGTTTACCACGGCAAAACTGTCATCCTCAAGAATGATAGCATTAATATTTGGAAGGAGAGTCTTTGCATGGAGCTTGATGTGACCAACCCTCGCCGTTTTTTTCTCACTTTCACCCTTGATGCCACACTCCCTTCAACCCAATTTCTCTTTTTTTTACGTACCCTAGATTCAAATGTTGTGCTGCAAAATCTTGGAGGTTTTGTTTGATCTTTCTTTCAATGGCACGTCAGGTACTGAATCTGAAGTCTCATGCCTTGTTTTAGTCTTTTTAAAATTTACGTTCATGACTGCTTAAAAATTAATTCATCTTTGTTAAAGAATTCGTTTCTGATAGATTTTCACTCTGTGTATCTGATATGATCCATAATCAAAATACGATTTCAAGATCCATCCTTTTCAGGAAATATGATAAATTTAAGTACCATGTAAAGTAAAAAAACCAAAAAGAATCGATCTTTTCGAACTACTTTCGCTAGGTTTGAGAAGAAAGAGATGGGTGAGTAGAAGATCCAAGTAAAGAAAGAGGTTATGTGGAAAAACAGTGCGAAGTATGAACTGTTGGAGATATATGGGATGGGTGGTGATGACCATAAATGTAGTGGAAAATGTGAAATTTATCTATCGGAACCATGAGAAATAGTTGTGCTTTGCACACGAGTTTATTCATTATCTTCTTGTCTTGCACCTTCTTGTACTACTTAGATTTAGTTTGGTGATTAATTTATTGATGTTTCAGTTGGTGCAGTATGTGATAGATACCCATCAGTGAGGTTACTTTAGGAACAAGAGGAATTTGAATTTGGGAGCAGCATTGCTCCCAGGGCTTTCTCCCTATTTTCGTTCAACAAAGAGGGGGGGGAGGGGAGGAACCGAACCAAACCCACTCCTACCCAACCTAACCCAACCCAACCTAAGCCAACTCAAGGCAACTTAAGCCAACTCAAGGCAACTAAACCGAACCCAATCAAACTCAACCTAACCCATCCCAATCCAATCCAACCAATCGAATTGAATTGACCTGAACCCGACCCGACTTGACCTGATCTAACTTGATCCAACTCAACCGAACCAAACCCAACTTAACACAACCCAACCTGATCTGACCTGACTTGACCCTACCCAACCTTACTGGGTCCAGCCCAACCAAATCCAGCCCAACCCAATCCAGCTCATCCCAACCCAGCCCAACTTAACACAGCCCAGCGCATCCCCGCCTATCTCAACCCAAATCACAATCTCATTCATAAATCATCCAAACATTTTATATAATATACCAAACACAATATCATTGTAATTATTATTTATATGAAAACAAGAGAAAATAACACAAATGTTATACAAGACGCTCATTGCGAGAATAGAAAATAAAGAATCTTTATGCGGGTTAAGCAAATCCACTCACCAAATGTTATACATAATGAGTAAAAATAATTAGCTTGTATTTCTTTTATACGGGAGGAGCCGACTCGTCATTCCCACAATACAATGTCAACTTCTTCACTAAAAAAGTTTACAGTTAGAACAAATATATATAAACATATTATGAGTTGGATACATAGATAATATAATAATGAGTTTTTGATATTTTAGAACACATTTTCAGTTAAAATTAAATGATAGTAATGATTTAGATTTTTTCAGTGGATATTCTAATTTTTAATTTTATTCATATTGCTAGGATTACCCATCTAGAAATGTTTTCATTATGACGTGGTAACATTAATCCTAAAAAGGAAAAGTTCAGGGCTTAGTGTACCATTATCTATTATCTTGCCTAAATCCATACAAGGATTTATGTAGAAGACATACATGTCTCTTCTCGATAGATTTAATCCAAGAGGTGCTTCCATGTAGACAGTTTCTTCCAAGTCTCCATGAATGCATTGTTCATGTCAAGGTGTGCCAATTTCCAATCTTTGGAGGTTGCAATGGCAAAAATGAGGCAAACTATGGAAAGTTTAGCAACAGGGGCATACGTATCATGAAAGTCCATGCCTTAATGGTGGGTATAACCTTTAGAAGCTAAGCGCACTTTGTGTCACTCAATAGATCCATATGCTTTATAATTCACATTTACAATCTATTGTGTTGCAGTTTGGTTGAAGATTGGTGAGTGTTCAATATTTGTTCTAATCTAAAGTTGTGAGTATAATCTTCATAACTTTTTGCCAATTAAAATCTTTGACAACTTAATTGTAGCTTTTAGGTTCAAATACACTATCAATATTCATAACAATATGTCGAGAAGGAGACAAACGAGCTAGGGATGTAAAAGATTGTATTGGATACTTGTTTCTCTCATCGATATTAGTGTTATTTACGTGATGGTCTTAAAGGTATAAGGGCAATCTTGTATTATGGTAGATTTTCTCACATTATCATTATTAACATTGTGGTATTGTGTTTTTACATCATCATTACAGTGAGTATCAATATTATCAAGCGTCTCGTCATGCATAGGAGAGCAAACCCATTCAGTAGCATCATTGTCTATGTCATGACATTTAGAGAAAATATCTTCATGAAAGACAACATTGCATAAAAATGTATTGTAAAGTATTCAATGTACGATATGAAAAAGCATGTACATCCAATGTCTGACCTGAAATTCTCAAGCTCGTCCCAAATGATTCGAAGCTTTGTATAGTATTCACTGATGTTGTAATCACCTTGCTTCAATTGCCCAACTTCTGTCTAAAGATTTGAGATATGCAACAAGTCTCCCTGAAAAAGCCTTACTTTTAAATCAATCCAAATTTCTTTTGTATCTTTCATCCAAAGGATGCTTTGCTTGATGTTGGGTGACAAAGAAGGGACAAACCTCAACACAACCATATAATTACATCGCTGCCATGCATTTTTCAAAGAACTTCCCTTTTATGATTTATTGGTTGAACCATTTACAAATTGAGACTTGTTCTTCGCACTCAACGTTGTGAGCATTGACTTACTCCAATAATGGTTGTTAGTAAAATAAAAAATAAGAGAAACGAGTGCCATAATTGGACATTCATTGGAATGAAGATAAAGGTGACTTTCACTGGTTAACATTGTAGTTTCTTCTTCCTCAACCATACGAAAAACACGAAGAAAAAAAAACAAAGGTAAAACGAGAAATATGCAGAAAGAAAGAACAACAATCAGATTAAAAACGCAACAAAGCTCTTCAATTGAATAACATTGATACCATCTTAAACTCCATTCATTGTCGTGTGTCTTGGGATGAAAAACATCTAAATACAAGTGTAGAAAACATATGGAAGACAAATTAAAAAGAAGATTTGAGAAAAGCAAGAAAAGAAAGAGTGTAAAACTAAAATTGATGTCATTATGTTAGGAGTTGGAAAGTGTATGAAAGGAGGAAGAAGAATACCGAACGGTAAGGGAATGATGGTCTGAATGGTAGGGGAATAACAACGAAGGCCAACCGGATGGAAGCCAGGCATTCGTAAACGACAACAGAAGGGCAAGACGAGAAGAAGAGAGACGGAACGGCCGGAAGGACAGTTCAATTGGAGGAAAAGGGTGGAGTTACCCGTGTTCGAAGGAGTAGACCCATTGAATTGGATAAATCGGACGGAGAGATTCTTTGAGTTACAAGGGGTGGCTAAAGATGAGAGAGTATGTCTAGCCTATGTCAGCATGGAAGGCAGTGCAGGATATTGGTTCAGGTTCTGGAGGAAAACGGCGAAGGATCGCACCTGGGAAGGCCTGAAAAACGCGCTAATCGGATGATTTGGGGAAAGAAAAAAGGGATCGATCTTCGAGAGGTTGGCGGCGAACAGACATACCAGAACAGTGGAGAATTACGTCCAAGATTTTGAGATCTTGGTGGGTCACGCAAGGCGTGTTCGACGAATAACTATTGGGATATTTTCTCACGGGTTTACAGGAGAACATCAGAAACCGTGTCAGCCCACACGATCCTCAAGAATTAATAGAGGCGATGCGGATCGCGAGGGATGTGGAAGAAACCCAGGGGGGAACGAAGGTCAGGAGCATAAACACGGGTCAAAGTCAAGAAGTGTTCATAAGAGAAGTTGTGAAACTACATGGCGTGCCCAAGTCTATAGTGAGTGACAAGGATCCTTTATTTCTGTGTTTGTTTTGGAGGGAGTTGTTTAAGCTGTAGGGGACCAACCTCCAGATGAGTACGGCGTACCACCCAGAGTCGGATGGCTGGACGGAAGTGTTGAATCTAGTGTTAGAAGGATATTTTAGGTGTTTTTGCTCGGAGCAACTGAAGGGCTGGAGCACTATTCTCCATTGGGCAGAATACTGGTATAACACGAGTTTCTAAGGGGCTGCTAAGTGCACTCCATTTGAAACGGTATATGGGAGAGCACCCCAGCTTTGGTTAGATTCATTCCAGGAGAGACATTAGTAGAATCTGTAGTTCAAGAACTACAGACTAGAGATGAGGCTCTACAACAACTCAAGTTCCATTTGATGAGAGCTCAGGACATGATGGTGAAACAGGCTAATCGCAACAGGAAGTCAGTAACAATCAAAGTAGATGACTGAGTGTATCTAAAGATTCGACCGCATAGACAATCTTCCATGCCATCAAGGATACATTCGAAATTGGCAGCAAGGTACTATGGACCATTCAAGGTGGTACAACGAGTGGGGGAAGTAGCTTTCAGGTTGTTACTGCGAGACACTGCCAGGATCCATCCCGTATTCCACGTATCACAACTTAAGTTAGCAGTCGGGACGAAAAAGGTAGAGAAGGAGTTGCCAGCGGATCTGCAGATGGAAGGGCCTTCATGCTGGCCGAATAAAGTCCTGGATAAAAGACTACAACAACAAGGAGGAGAAAAGCGTGAGCATGTTCTGATTGAATGACAAGAAGGAGGAACGAATGGTGCTATGTGGGAAGATAGGGTAACCATACAAGAGCAATTCCCTGAGTTCAACCTTGGGGACAAGGTTGATCTTCAAGGGGAGAGTAATGTTAGGAGTTGGAAAGTGTATGAAAGGAGGAAGAAAAATACCGAACGGGAAGGGAATGATGGTCCGAACGGTATGGGGATAGGAGTAAGGGAGTGGGGGTCTGAACGGTAGAGGGAGAAGAGTGAAAGAGCCGAACGATATATACAGTAATACCGAATGGTAGCTGTTAAGGAGGAGGGAGTGCATGATCGAACGGTATAAGGTTGCTAATACCGAACGGTGGATGACGAATAAAAAGAGTGGAAAAGTTTGTTAGGCTATTAGGAGGAGAGAGAGAGTATAAATATACATTTGTTATCTCATATAAAGGAGAACAATATTTTCTTACGTTTTGTAAACATGTCTTGGACCTTGTTGAGGGAGATTAGGCTCCAAAGTTGTATTGTTTTCGTTTTACAATTACAGTGAATACATACAATTACAGAAATTATACACATTTCCTTTGTTTTCTCTTATTTATTTGCTTTGGCATGAGTGGGTGTTGCGAGAAAAGTTAGGTCTCTTTCTCGTAAACCTAACACATTATTTGCTTATTGTGTACAAATCAATGAGATACAAGATTATATGGAGAAAAAGAAATGCAAAACTACGTAACAAATACATGTAATCATGCAAATATGTTAAATTAAATGGGTATCTTGACGAAAGGATGTATTGTTAGTTACAAATAGATGTTGAGATTTTGTTATATTTTAATATTGAAATGGGAAAAAACTAATTGAAATGGGAAAAAACTAGGTGAAAGAGAAGGAAAATGTAAAAGAAAGGTAAACTGGTGATTTAAACAAAACTATGAAAAAACTAAGTGAAAAAGAAGAGAGAAAGAAAATATGAAAAGGAGGAACAAGGTACTGAAACGCACGCAAGAAAGACCATGTGAGGGAGAAGAGAGAAAAAATTAGGACTAAATTTAAAAGTCCGAAAGGGTAATTATGGCATTGTAAACATTCTAGTGCTGTTGGTTGAAATATGCGGAGGTGCAAGAAGTAATTTTCAAAAATCAAAGGTTTGGGGTGAGAAAAAAGAAAAACCCTAGTTGCCACGAAATCAAACAACTCTTTTTAGGGCTATAAATATTCATAAAACCCTTAAAACCCTCTCTGTCTTCCCCGCCACTCTTCCATTTCTTTAGTCTTCTACCCTACTCTCCCTCTGCTTCATTCCATTTTTCTTCCAATGGAGTTTTGGGGTAATAATCCTATTCTTGGCCTTTTTCTCTTATTCCTTTATCTTCTTCTTATTTATATTTTCTTCTTCCGATTTGTTCTTTCTCTGATCGAAGTAATTTCCTCTGTCAACTATTGCTAAGCGTCCATTTTTTCAGTTATACGAAAATGGGTTCTTTTAAGTATTTGCAGTACTGATTTATTGCATCACTTTTATTTCCTTCTTCCTTGTGTCATCAATGATGGCTGATACTGCTATAAGCATTAGTATATATTATGATGGTTTATGTATTAGGGTTTTATGTAGTATCTGATATTTTGGTTTTGTCTATCTAGGTGCTGAGGTTAAGGTTGGGGAGTCTGTTAAGGTTGACCCAACTGAATTTGAGGCATGCATCCACCTTTCTCAGGTTAGGGTTTTGGGTTTTTGCCATGTCTTGTTGTACATTTTTGTGTGTAGACAAAGTTACTGACCTGTTGCTGTGTAGGCTGCTCTTGGTGAGGCAAAGAAAGACAAAACAAATGAGCCTGTTGTTGTGTACTTGAAGGTCGGTGAGCAGAAGTTTGTCCTGGGAACCCTGTCCAGGGAGAAAATCCCTCAAATATCCCTAGAATTGGTTCTGGAGAAGGAGTTTGAACTATCCCACAGTTCAAAGAGTGCCAGCGTACATTTCTGTGGATACAAGGCATATTACTCTGGCGATGAATATCCTTGGCATTATTGATCTATTTTTAAAATTTTAAATTGCTGGTTATAAACTAATATCTTAATGTTTGAGGTTTATTTGGAGCAACTGCTTTATCCAAATGAATGACTGGGAACACATTTGTTTCGCTATCTCGTGTTAGCTTTATATTTGTTATTCCCTTTTAAGTTTTTTCCTTGACTTTTGTTGTGTTTTGGCTGGCACTAGTGAAGACGATGAGTTTACTGGTAAGGCTCAAACGTTCACTTATAAAAATAGTAATTACATTTGGATTGAGTTGCTTGGTCTGACATTTGTTTCTTTTTTAATTGGACAGATAGTGATGAGGATATTCCATTGCTTAACGCAGAGAATGGTACCTGTTTCTTCTTAATCTTAGTTTTGTTGTTGCTTGTGCATGAGTCTACACGGTTAGCTAATTGACATGTATCTTATGCTAGGAAAACCTGAAAAGAAAGTTGAAGAATTGAAGGCACTTGCATCTAAAAAGCCTGATGCTAAGGCTGGTGCTGTAGCAAAAAAAGTCAAGGTTGTTGAGCCAGAGAAAGACAATGAGGATTCTGATGATGATTCTGATGAAGATGATGCTTTGGGAATTTCTGATGAAGAGGTATTAATTTGCTTTGTTTTGAATTGCTCTTGATGTGAAAAACTTTTGACTGTGTTTATAATATATGACCAATATGCTTAAATGGTTAGAGTGCGATACCTTTGTTGAAATTGTTTGCAGTTTTATCAAGGGTTTCATATAGTGCTGGCATTGTGGTGTGGAGCTGCCCCTAACATCTAAAGGGGCAGTTGTAGCTATGTGCTATTTTATAGATGTAATGACAGTTAATGATAAAGAAGACTTGGATTTAGACGAAATGACTAATAGTTATTATCTTGGAAACTTGTATTTGACATTTGTTGCTGTTTACTTGTATAATGACTGATGTTGCTAATTGAGTGATTTTAATTATTTTTTAGAATTTATTTGTCGATGGTATGCTGTATATATAAACAACAAAAAGTTTGAAATAGTGGTTATTGTGGAGTTTGGAATCTCTATTGATTGTTTGGTACTATCGCTCTACTTGACGTCCAATTTACCTTGATTTTGCTAGTTTAAAATATATTCAAAGTTTTTTATATATCAAAATCAATGTATTTTGAAGATGCAGTAGAGGTGCAATTTTTAAATAGGCAGTCTTGCTAGTTGTTTTAAAGATTTTTCAGTTGCAATTAGAATCTTGTCAGTGAAAGTAACTAATTGCTCTTGGTAACATTCTTGTTGTAACAATTAACCATTCAAGTATTCATCTTTAAAAGTTGGGTGTCTTATTTTAAGGTGACATTTTACTGTTTATCTGTGTAGATGGAGGATGCTGACAGTGATGACAGCGATGAGGAGGATGACAGTGATGAAGATGACGATGAAGAGACCCCTCCTAAAAAAGTATTGGATTTTCACCTGTCATTATTTGTTTTATTTCTATGATAGTGATGACTTAACAATTATTTTGTAGTTCTATGTTGAATTCTATTTTATAATTCATATGTTTTGTAGGCTGATTTGGGAAAGAAGAGACCAAATGAATCTGCATCAAAAACTCCTGTCTCCTCCAAGAAAGCTAAAAATGCTACTCCTGAAAAGAAGGGTGAGTCATATATAATCATGTATTTTTGTCAGTGAATGTTTTACATCATTGTAGTGAATGTATGCCCTGACTGAACTTGGAAGCTGAGGTATTCACTTGTCTTTAGTTCTGCACTACTAACCACCTCTTTAATTTGTGATTTAGATGGCAAGAAAAACATAAGAGCAGAAACTCCTCAATCCGTGAAGAAAGGTGGAAAGACTCCCAGCAGTGAAGCCAAGGACAAGAGTCCCAAGTCCGGTGGACTTATTTGCAAGAGTTGCAGCAAGTATGATATTTTACAAAAGGCCACAACCTTAGCTTTGTTAAATTGCATGATGACCTGATGTTAATATTGTGTGTTCCTTTGTCCAGGACTTTCAATACCGAAAGTGGTCTGCAACAACATAGCAAGGCCAAGCACGGCGGTCAGTGATATTTTGCAGTTCGATAGCTTATTCATGATTATTTTTTTATGTAAGAGTATTTTAAGGACGGTAGGTAATGTCCTTGTTTTTGCCCTAGTAAACCCTAGAAGTGTCATGGTGAATGCATTTGTCGGAAGTTTTGTTTGATATTTTTGTCGGAACTTCTATTAATGTTTAAAGTATTTTTCTTTGATATTTTTATGGGAATCTTTCATATCAATGATAACGTGACAGATATATATTACAAGAATAAAATAATTATATAAGAGTAAATAGGTATAAAAGAGGGAAGTTTGGGTAAAACATCATATATTCATTTGACATATTTTAATAATAAAATGATTATAAACAAATAAATTATTGTATTTTTTAAAAAGAGAAAGTAAAAAATAAGAAAAGTTCTGTCAAATAGACATAAAATATATATATGTTAAATTATTATTTTTCATTAATTTATCTAGTTTTTAATGTACAAAGGGTTATTTTGACACTTTATTAAAAATTATTCTTATTATTGTATATATGATTTTTAACATAACTATCGTGGTTAAGATTTTATTATATATTATATATAATCTGTAAATATGTTTTAATTATACAACCATAACACTGTTTTTATTTTGTTTTCTTTAATATTTGTGGAGTAAACAAATGGAAATAAATTATTTGATATTTTTTATAAGAAAATTAAAAAATAGATTAAAATTAAGATGAATGTATAATTAAAAATGAAAAAAAAAATCCAAATTAACATATGACATACATGGCCCGAGTGACACTAAAAATCAAGTTTGTTTTGACACTAACTCAAAACAGCATTAATGCTCTAAACACATAAGAAAAACAACATTAATGCTACAAAGACAAACACATTTTTTCATTTAGAGCTATAATAATCATAAATTTCAGTTATTCCCTACTCTTCCATTTCTTTTACACCTCGCATCATATTTTTCTATTGCTTAATTAAAATTTTCTGGTAATGATTTTATTCTTCATATTTTTCTCTTTTTCCCTTTATCTTCTATTTATTTATATTTCTGGTTGTTTCTTTCTATCTTTGGTAAGTCCATTCAACGTACTAATATGTAATTTGTGTGTTCTAATTTTTTTTTTCATCATGATTTTCTTATTAACTTTTTATTTTATTTTATATTCAAATACGTTTATACTTGTTGCAACTAATTACCTTTTACTCGTAACTAAACCATTTATGGTTTTTCTCTATTGTATGTTTTATTGTATTTTTGATTTTATTATTTGCCATCACTTTCTCTTAAGAATTTTTATAAGCAAAAATATTGAAAACAACTAAGATAAAAACATTTGGAGACAAATATTGCACGGGTCCAAAATTGAAATTGGTACGATTTATGGATCCAAAAATATTTAAACACTTATTTTATTTTAGTTTAATTTTATATGACATGATAACATGGAAAGACCTTATATAACTTTTTTCTAAAATTAAAAAATGTCTTTAAAATTAAATACAGTGATAAAATATTATTAAATAATAATAATATATGGTGGTAGACACCATATGATTACGTTTATATTGATAGAAATTAGATAAAGACATGCAACTTCTGTTTTCAAATTCAAAAGATATATTTTGAATTACATTTTAATATGTAATTTTCAGGATGGGTCTTAAGCAACTATTATTGTAAATGTTTGTAAGAATGCTCATCATTTTGTCATCCTAAAACATAAAGTTAATACGTGTTTTATATTAGTAATAAATTTTATGTTATAAAATGAATGACATTCGTGGAAAATTTATACTTGAACAACTATAAAAAGATTATAAACATAAATATTATTAATGATTTATACGTAAAATAATAGACCCATATAACAAGAGACATGACAACTAACTAATAAATCTATTCCTCGTCATCTAACTTTTAAGAATTAAAATGTAAACTAAAACTTGGGTATTTTGTTTTAGGTGAATTGACAGTAAAATTACACTAACAACTATTCAAGATTTAGTTAATTAAAGTTTGGCCTCAATTTTGAAATTCTTACAGTAACTGAATCTAAAAGCTTGCATTCCATTATTTTAGCCTACTTTTATTGTCTTAGAATAACCGACGCATAAAAATTTTGTTCATAAAAAATTTATTCTTAAAATTCTGGCGTGTTGATATTTCCAGAAAACTGGCTCGAATTACATTGTTATTTCTAATTATGCATTAGACATTTCCGTAAGCGGTATGCTACATTATAGTATTCTATGAAAGAAGATACTACAAAACATAAGAAAAAAACAACTGTCGTATAGTAATTACGCGAGATCCTGAAAAAAAAAATAGACATTTTCTAGACCTGAATGAAAATAATCGAATTATATACTGATCAAATTATTACTAAATAATAATTTATCATTTCATAGTCATAAAATTTATTTATTTTATAAATTCTATCCATTTTTACTCCAAGGAACATAAAAAAAGAAAAAGAAATAAAATAAGGATAGTCGTCTGGTAAAAGAAACAATTTTAGAAACGGGAAATCATGTTCAAAAGTCGGTAACCAATACACATACTAATATTCCATAAAAGAAAAGAAAAGGATCTTCCTCAGCCTGCAAATGACAGAAGTTTTCTCATTCATCCTACTCCTACACGATTAGTTGCCAGCTCAAAGACTCATTAAAACATCCTCCAAAGAGCATACCAAGAAGAATCAACCTGTACACATTCCATGGTAAACTGGAATTAACTTCGTTTCTTTATATGCAGGGATACCTGAACCTGCAAAACTCATAACAGCGTAACATCATACTGTTTCAATTTTCCACGGACCAAAATAAAAGAATAACTAATTGAATTAAAAACCCCTACGAAAGAGTTGAAACCGGTCGTTCATTAGTCTTCATGTATGGTGTTGATTAGTGTACCTGATAGTAAAATGATGTATACTGTGGATCAACAAATGCAAATGAACCAGTGTAACATGCATACAGGAACGAGACCCGTTGAATATTAATAATTAGCTAATTTCTAGTGACAGAAGATGACCACGGAAATAGTAACAAAACTCAAATTATCAAAGAGGATTAAAGAACTATATTAGCTAAGAACACCACAAGGCTATTTTTAAATCTGTGAAACAGGGAAGTGTGAAAAAATTACAAGACCTTTGATAAAATCAAAAGGAATGAAAGACAGAAAAACAATTTTTTTCACAGATCCTAAAGAAAATTCTTGGCTGGATGATTATTAGACACTTGTAAACAGCAAAAAGCAGGAAAAAGAACATATTCCAGAGCTTTTAGCTGATCTTCGATACAATAGAAACAAGAAAAAGGCTCAGCTGATCAGTATTTCTAGTAAATTCTACCACTAAAGGGTGATCAAACAAAGCAGAAGGATTGTTGAAAACATAGTTCAGAACAATGAAATGTTAAGAATAACCTAACATACGTAAGTTTCAAAACATCAATATGCAATCACATATCACGTCTAAATAAATGAAAAATCCAAAAAGTGTAAAAGAAGGGGAGGGAGGAAGAAGGAAACACATTCCATATATTAGAGAAGTGCACCTGCACCACCTGCACAGTGGAAAATGGGTGGTGAGCAGTATTTATCCTGTGGGTGGGTCTATTCCAGAAAAAGAAATCCTGCCTAGATCTAAATGAATAGGCAAACAAAAGGGACAGAACACAAACCATAATAACATATGCAGATCAATAAGCCTCATTTGGAGATTGCTGTTCCTGCTCTTGATGCTGATGCCCATGAAATTTGCTAGCCTTAAGAGAGTGCCCACTGTTACCATTGTCGATGTCCACAGCTTTAGTCTTGTTTCCAGGATCCTGCTCTTCCTTCTCCCTGTTCCACTGCTC
This sequence comes from Vigna angularis, assembly GCF_016808095.1. NCBI lineage: Eukaryota > Viridiplantae > Streptophyta > Magnoliopsida > Fabales > Fabaceae > Vigna > Vigna angularis. The sequence goes on along the minus strand of NC_068980.1, from coordinate 5,505,990 downwards.
AATTCTGGCACGCCTCTCCTCACTGCCATCTCTAACTGGACTACGGTGCCTCCTACGACCAGGACTTCGACTTCTTCCTCTCCTATGCTCAGGACTCGTGCTCTTGTGTCTCCTGCTTCGACTCTCGTGATGGTGGTCCCTATCATCGTGCTTTCTGCTATGACTACGATGGGACCGCTCCTCATGGCTCCGATGCCTGTAAGGACTCCTACTTCTGCTTCTGCTGTGCCTTCTATGGTGCTTCCCAAATAATTGGTGTCTCAAATCCCTGTAAACAGCATAGATCAGAAAAATATAAGTTTTAAATTTTTTAGCATGTTTGGATTCACACTAGATCCAGAATCACATTGAAATATTCGCTACCACGACCATAGGCAAACGTTTGCATGTTTAATTCGATGTTCATGATCAAGTCTATAATTAGTTTTGGGTTGAAGCGACTTTAATAGCTTTTGAATTGGATTTTTATACTGAGTTTTTCTACTAATTAGGTTTCAGAATAAAGTGTCATCCGAATTTGTGAAGGCTCCTCCGAACACATGTAACCAACACACACCACACCTTCAAGGAAAAAAAAAAGAACCTAAACACCAAAACCAAAGTTCTACCTGCTAATTCTCTTCAAATGCATGAAGTTGCAATAGCCACCGCGGTTGCATGTATTCTCCTCGTACTGCCTGCAAGTAGCTTCTCGAAAATCCGTCACCGGCGAAAAATCAACGATGATTGGCCTACCTGCACCCAAACAAACCACCAAAATAACTCAATATTCAGACTACGGAGACACAATGGCGTGCATTGATGAACCTCAGAAATACAGAATGAATGAGAAATTGCAGAGAACCAAAAGAAAAGGATATAACTAACCGGCATAAAACCTTCCAGTGAGGTTTCTAACAGCATTGGCAGCATGCTCCTCCTCTCTGAACTGAACGTATACATTCCCCACCTGAAAACGACAGCGGTCAATTGTAATACAAATGGAGAAAATGATGGGTTGGGATTAGGATTAGGTCAGGGTGAGGGAACATACCATGTGGTCGGCGAGGTTGTCGCAGACATTGAGGCTTTCGATTTCGCCGTACTTGGAGAGCTCCTCGAAGAGATCCTCATAGAACTCCTCGAAGTGGTCCTGGATCTTGCGAGGGTCGATGGGGTGGCCGTGGGCGTCGACGCCGGGAGTTATCATGTCGGGGCGCTGGTACATGTTGGAGAGCAGAATGGTGGGGCTTATGCTCGGCTTCGTGTGGAGGCGAGAGCACCGATCCCCGTGCCTACACGCGCCGATCTTGAAGTAGAACGGGCAATTCACCCGGTCCTTCTCCGTTCCGAATATCGATGCCAAGTGTTCCGCCATTGCCGCAACCACAAAGCTCAGATGCGGTTACACTTCTTCTCTGCTGATTAGGGTTTGAGTAATTGGGGATTTGTAGTGAAATGGAGAAGCCAAAATATGGTGGAGTAGAGATCTTTCTAGATACTTCTTTATAGTTTTCTTAAAATTTAATTTTGAACAAAAAATTAAGGGAGTGTTTGGATGTGCTTCCAATCAATTCAAATAGATGTTTGTTGAGTTGAATCCCTTTCTCACGCACTATCCATCAATGGCCTTAAAATCCCTGCAAACAAAAATTGAAAGTAACACATGTCAGTTCAATTGATTTGGGTAGAATTTCTTTTCTTTTTAATAATATTTTAATAATATTAATTTACATAATAATAACGATTTTTTTATTAAATATGGACTTTATGTTTCTAATTATTAGTTCATCCTTTCCATCGGTAAAATAATCTATCACGTCCATAAAATAATTAATAATTTTTGAATTCATTTTCTAGAAAGACTATATAATCTAGGAAAATGATACTTGAACAACTTCATTTGACAACATTTAGACACGGGACACGTGTCTAAATGTAAGCGGTCCACGTTTTTAATGAAAAAGCTGTTCAAATCTGACGTGGCAAGGGTCGGGCAGGGGTTAGAAGTTGCGTTTGAAATTTGAAATTCATTTCCAACATTGTAGAGAGAGAAGCGGCGCGAACATTCAGAGGGAGGCTGTGACCTAGAGAGAGAGCCTGAGAGAGTTGGAGAAAGGGAGTTCGAGCGAGAGAGAGACGGAGTGCTTGCCGGAGTGCCGGCGGACAACGTTTAAGGCCGTGTCGGAGATATTCAACCCGTCCAGCCGGTTCCGTTTCACGGCCGTCGCAGCTCCGACGTCGACCGCTTGAAGCGAACACGTCATCGTGTTCCGTCCGTTCCGGCCCAGCGACTTAGGGGCGCGTTCAAGGTGTCGCTTCGTCCCAGCTGCTCCGGCCTTGTCCCGGAGTGCCGTCGGAGTGCCGCCGGAGCATCGTCGGAGTGTGGACTGTTCGGTGGACCAAAAAGAGGGGTTTTCCGGGTTGTCAGTCCCACCCACACCTTAGGCAATCGTCTCTGTTCCAACCGCCACACGTCGTCTTCACTCAAGGTTGGTTTTTTTTTTGTTTTTTCAGTGGAATGAATGTTTAATACATGGATGATGTTGTTTGTGGATGGATTTGGTTATGTATGATACGTCTCCCAAGTGGATTTTGTTGTGTTATTGATTTGTATACATGTTCTTTGGTTAATCTTACATTGTTGTTGTAATTTTGTTGGATTGGTAGTCATGGATTGCACAAAAGAAGAAGGTTACAAGAATGTAAGTATATTTAATATTATCAAAACTTATAACTTTCTTTGAAAATAGGGTATGATGGTTTTATTGTTTGAAAATGAATTGTAGTTGCGGTTGCAGGCATGGAGTGACACAAAACCGATAGTGGACCTTAATTCTATACTACGCCAAAGTGATAGGACACGTATCGATGGATTCTTTCTCCTTGTGGCTGACCTTCTTTTTCCAGTAACCAGTCTCTGTTTCTCCTCCCTCCTTGGATTGATCTCTCTTGTTCCTAGGAAAAAAACCGATCCTCTCCTCCCTTTTTCGTAACCTTTAGTAAGTGCGTTCCCGCCCCCTTTCTTGGTGAGTCTCCCCTTTTCTGTAAAATCCTCTTCTCCCAGCATCGAGAGTGTTGTAGTGGTGTAGCAGGCTTTACAGATGGAATCTGTACAGAGGTGCAAGATGGGCACTCGTGTATGACAACCCAAAAGTGAAAGTGCCAGCAAAAAAAATGATTCTCTCTTTCAGAAACCCATACTCAGCCAAAAAATATTCTCTTCTTGCAGAAACCCATACTGTGAGTGGACATTTTCGGAGGACGGTTAATGGCAGACATTTTTGGCAGTTGAAAGTGGGAATCCTCGCTGTAATGCTCAGACAAATTTAAAAACAAATTTAAAAACGCAGCCACCACTACTTTTGGACGCTCGGGCAATACGGGATCTGCTACCGAACGCTGTATGACGAACGACCATACACAAACCTCTGATCCAGGTCGAACGCTTAAGAGTTACCAAAACGCCAAAACCGAGCGTTAAAATCACTAGCATATCAATATGCCAAAACCGAACGCTCGCCACCTAAAAACAAATATGATCAAACATTATTAAACCGGATACCACTGGGACGAACGTTTTGCACCCTGGCCGAAAGATCACAACACATGACCGATCGGTATCACATCAGCACCTAACCGAACAGTATCAAATCAAAGCCTGACCGAACGGTACCAGATTAACACCTATTATATACTGTTTGGAAGTACGCCCATCAAGATCGAACGTTCAACCGAGAGTAAGCATACCGAATGAGCGTTCACATAATGTGATTGAACGCTATTTTGCTGAGCACTGAACACTCAAAACCGAACGCTGAAGAGAAACATCATGGAGACCGAGCGTTCAAATGAGAATTCACCAAGACCGAACGTTCAAATGAAGACCGAACGTTCACTAAAACACTATGACCGAACGGTTGAAGCTGAGAATTGTCGAACGTCGTAAAGGAATTAATGGACGAACGGTCGAACAAGGCAATGGACGAACGGTGGAGGACGAACGCTCTTTTTTTTATTGTTATGTTTTAATTTTATTTTTATTTTATTTTTTTATTTTTATTTTACACTCATGAATAAAACAAATCTATTAGTCAATCCGGACGAAATTGGGTGTTGACAATTATCAGTTTAAATAGATTTAAAATATCCTATCTTAAATTGTTTAAAAATTGGATTTGATACAGTGCTGCTTCAACTTTCTATACCTGAAAATATAAAATTAATATTAGAGAACGTTCCAAGCTGGATGCAGTGCTGCTTCAACCTCTCATTCCAAGCTCTCCAAAGACGTTCCAAGCGAAACCATTTGCAGCTGGATGTGTACGTACGCGGTGGCTAGTGAACGTGCGCCTCCAAGTTGGCAACTGGATGCAGTCCTCCTATCTCCAAAAGCAACGTTCCAAAGACCAAGAGCCAATGGTGAGAGAGTCCGTCTGAGAAGTATATGGCAGCTGGATGTGTACTGAGGTGTGGGCTGGGTGCAGTTCTCCTCTCTCAAGGCAACATTCTCCAAGAAACAAAAACAATATGAGAGAGTTCTTCCGTCCCCATCTGCATGCTGAATGTCGTCCCCCTTTCTTCCAGAGCCCCTGGAAAAAAGATGAGAACCTAGAGTTGTTGTTGGAGAATCTCCCTGCTCCTGGTCGTCCACCTTCTCTTGTTCTCCACCTCTCTTACAAAAATAATTTCTCCACTCCTCTTTTCAGAGAATTCCTGAACCAAAGTGGCAGCAAGCGTGCAACTATTCTTTCTACATTTCTGGAGGTGGCAGTTATCAGTCCCCGAGCGTGAATGAGTGCAGCCTCTTTCTTTTCTATTTTCTTCCTCCGGACCATGCTGGATGTGTTTGTTATTCTCTTGGGGCGTCAGTGTGCAGGCCATGCGTCTTCCAGTTGAACCAAAGAAAATAATATCTCCCACGCTTCTTGTATGCTCTGCTGCCTCCAACGTGTAGTGTGCTTCTTATTCCAAAATGGAATGCACCGTGTCCATCTCTACATCACGTGTACACCACTTCTTGCTTTCTTCTGTTTTCTCTTCGGCTGGAGTGCTACATTCCCTTCTTCCGTGGGCCTCATTGCCTTGGTGCGGGATGTGTGATCTTGTGTTGGACCGTGGCTTCACTAAGCTGGACAAGCATCAGCTGTTTGGACCGAGTGCACCCTCCCAGCTCAAGTGAATTAGTAGCTGGTTCCTTAAATTGCCAAAGCCCAATTGTCCAATGTGAACCGTGGCAGCTGCGTGTGTTTCTTTCCAGTCAGTCTGCTACAGTTTGAATGTAATAATGCACTTTTGTTTCTCCAACAATTCGAATAAAATGTGAATCATTGTGCTACAGTTCTACACTTTTAATGATTCCATGTGATAACCCATGTGTCATGTCCATAGTATCAATCACCACATATTTAATTCATCTAACAAATACTATTAACAAACCACCTCCATCATACATAAACAACATTCCACCGTCATCGAACAAGTCATATTTTTACAGCTTACAAACAACATATCATACATAACCAAAATCATCCACAAACAACATCATACATAGATTAAAGCTTCATTTCACTGAAATAAAACAAACGAACCTTCAGTGAACACAACGTGTGCCGGTTGGAACACACAGGAAGAAAAATGTGTGGGTGGGACTAACAACCCGAAAAACCCCTCTTTTTCGTCCACCGTACAGTCGCCACTCCGGCGGCACTCAGGCGATGCTCTGGCGGCACTCCGACGGTGAATGCAAAGGTCCGGCACAGGGAGGGAAGCAGGTGGGACGAAGCGAGACTCAGAACGCGCACCTAGTTCGTTGGGCCGGAGGGAAGACGATGTCGTCTTCGGTTCGTTCGCCAACGTCGGAGCTGCGGCGACCGTGAATCGGAACCGGCTGGAGGGGTTGAGGACCTCCGATGGCCTTCAACGTTGTCCGGCGGCACTCCGGCAAGCAATCCGTCGGACCTCTCTCGCTCGAACTCCCTTTCTCCAACTCTCTCGGGCTCTCTCTCTAGGTCACAGCCTCCCTCTGAATGTTCGCGCCGCTTCTCTCTCTACAATGTTGGAAATGAATTTCAAATTTCAAACGCAACTTCTAACCCCTGCCCGGCCCTTGCCACGTCAGATTTGAACAGCTTTTTCATTAAAAACGTGGACCGCTTACATTTAGACACGTGTCCCGTGTCTAAATGTTGTCAAATGAAGTTGTTCAAGTATCATTTTCCTATAATCTAAAATAACTTTTTTTAATTTATTATCACGTGTGCTTCTACTCAATTGTGAAAAAAAAGTATTTTCACGATATATGTGTGTGTGTATATTATATCTGTAAAGGAAAATAGTGTTTGAATATTTTAGCTAAATCATCAAATATTGTATAAATTTTCTTGCAAAAAGTATTCAATAATAAAAGTTTAAGACATTTATTATTTTTATTATTAGTAGAAACATAATTATTGTCACTTTTAAATATTTATATTGTCAGAACTCATTTAAAACCACTAAAAAAACCCTACATAGTGGAAGCCAAATGTCAAGGAAGAGAACTGGAAATCAGAGAGTGAAAAACAGGTGGCAGTAGGAGGCTGGCCGTTCGCTAATGACGGTAGGAGTAAAATTCTAGGTTTTCAAAAGTTCACGCCACTTCTGCATGCTTACCTTCTTCTCCAAATCTCTGAAACCATTTTCTTCTCCTTCTCTCTAAAAAGCTCTTACTTCTCTCTAAGAAATCCTCATCTTTCCTTCCTCTAATCACCACTCAGGCACCATTTCTACTTTCCCGGTGTCAAGGGCGCCCGTTTGAACCGATCAGTTTCAGATTCTGGACTAGTAAGTTCATCTCTCTCAGTCGAGTGGTTTTTCTGTGCATGCAAGCCTAGTTTTTGGCTGCTTTAGTTGATCACCTTTCCATATTTAATTTTGATAGTGTGTTGGTCCTTTACTCTGGTATAATTTTGAAATCAGTGAGCTTTAAGGGTAGAAGAAACCATAGTGGTGAACCCATATTCTGCCTCTGTGAACGTTCGTTCACGCTTAGAGGTAAGGGAAGCTTATATAATTTGATTTAGATTCTTGCTTTGTATGGATGCATGTTCGTTGATTTCTGAATGAATATGAAAAATGGTTGTTACTGCATTGTTGATTGTATAAGGAACTGGAATGATATTGTGTTTGATAATTTGGTTGATGATGAAATATGGTATGTCGTTTAAAAGTATTGATGATTAATGAAAGCCATGAAATGGGTAGGGATGTTGTCGAGAGTCAGTATTGATCATTCAATTATACCAATGTTCGTTCTCAGTAGCGTTCGTTCTTAATAAGTGTTTGGTATTAGACCATGTTGTCGAGAGTCAGTATTGACCATTCAATTATACAAGTATTCGTTCTTAATAAGTGTTTGGTATTAAACCATGTTGTCGAGAGTCAATATTAACCATTCAATTATACAAGCGTTCGTTCTCAGTAGTGTTCGTTCTTAATAAGTGTTTGGTATTAGACCAGCGCTCGTTCGATATAGTGTTCGGTTTTCTTGTGGACTCGGTTGGAACTGGATTCTTTCATTTGGAGAGAATTCTAGTTGAAGACTAGCGTCTTCGTTTCGCTTTGTAATATTTGTACTTAAGCATTCAACCAAGGATATTCGTTCCTTGGTATTTGATTATAAACTTCAGTATACCTATATGTATTTGTATATTTCGTTCGTTCTTGAACATTCGTTAAATGATATCTTATATTTATCAAGCCTTTATTCTATAAGTTAAGTAGTGCTCGGTCTTACACCAAGCGCTCGTACTAAGTAGTGCTCGGTCTTACACCAAGCGCTCGTACTAAGTAGTACTCGGTCTTACACCAAGCGCTTGTACTAAGTAAGTGCTCGGTCTTACACCAGGCGCTAGTTCTCATTTTCGTAATCTATCTTTATAATAAGAGCGTTTGTCCAAACTCAATAGCGTTCGCTCTCTACAGTTCTCGGTCTTCGACTGACATTCGGTTTCCTTGATGTTTAACTCATTAAGAAGCTAAGTATTTATTGGCGTTCGGTTTCTTCATATGATTCCGTCAAGTGCTATTATTTGATGTCCTACAGTATTTGTCTTAATTAGTTTCGGCCTAGAGTCTTAGTACTCGACCTAGGCTTTATGGTGTTCGGTTTGAAATCTCAAGAGTCAGTTCATTAAATTGGCTCACTTGGAAAATAACGTTCGATTCTATTGGTCTCTGAGGAGTATTATTGTATTCGGTCCCTTTCACAACAAGTGAGTAACTCTCTCGATTTGATTAGTTTTGAGTTGGAGACATCTCGGTCTCACTCCAAGTTTTCAGTCTCGTTCTGGGTTAAAAACTAACATTCGGTATTTGGTATCCTACGGGATCTTTATTCAAATTGGTTAAGTTGAAGTTTTAATGATGAAAGATGATGGAATATGATATGGATGAAATGACTTTGATTATGAAAGAGTATTCTGGGGAGGAATATCTCATGAATGGATATTGGAAATTGGTAAAGTATGAATGTGGATAAAGCTAAGTTGGCGGTTCATCCTGATATTCTGTGATTACTCGTTCTCACGTAGAGAACGGTAAGTCATGTGTGCGAATGACAGGAGGTCCTAGTCCTTATGGTTAATTTGGACAGATAGGACTAACCTCGGGTGGCAGCTGTTGAGGGTATCCCAATTACTACATCACCCGGGTGCACGAACGTCGTAGCCACACAGAATTCATACAATCCGGACAGTCAGAGTCTAGTATTAGGCTTTGCATGAAAGAGTTAATGATTTATCTTGTTTAGTTGATTGTGTGAAATATATGTTGATACTTAAATTAAATTACATAAGCTTACCCTATTTTCTGTCTTGTCATGTATTCCCGTTCGTTCGACCTTGTCATTGCGATGATCACCCTGTGGGTGGAAGCAGGAGGAGAAGAGTTGCTGGAAGAAGCATTGGAAGAGACGGACGTGAAGGTCGAACCTTAGGACGCTCGGTCAGTTGTTGGCCTACTCTTTTGTAGGAGCGTTCGATCATGCGTTTATTTTATCTTTTGATTTGACCGTTCAGCATAGGAAGGTTATAAGTCGTTCGTCCTATATTTGTAGCCATTTTTGCAGTTTTAACTCCCTGCTATTTTTGTAAGGTCGTTCGGCCATAACCGTACATTCTATCTTTTGTAATAACTGAACTGTAATATTATTATATGTGATCACTCTATTATATGATTTTACAGTGTATTTTTGGGATGTTACATATATTATAACATAAGTTATAATATTTGTAAATTGATTAAGTTGATATGTAAAATAATTTTATTCATTATGGAATATAAGTATATCTTTACATAATAAAAACAAAAGAAAAAATAACAATTTTATTCAACAAATTTATGATGAAAAAAAACAGAAAAAAAAAGTCATTTAGTTCAACAAATTTTAAAATAAGGATTATTTTTGAAAAAGTATTTAACGACAATTATATTATAAAGGATAAAATAGATATATAAAATAGGAGAATTCTTTATATATAGATATAGTTTATTGATACTCTTATTTGTTATTATTACTGGTGTTATTATTATTGTGTTATTATTATTATTATTATAAAAATTATTATTATAAAAATTATTATTATAAAAATTATTATTGTTATTATTATTCGCTAATAAGAATGTGATTCTATAAGTGTAATTTTACAATAACGATATCAAAAATATGAGAGACATGTTAATATACGAATTCTATAAGAGTTTCTTTTGTTTTTTTATTTTGTTTTTCTTGTAAATGTGTCCTTTCCCTTATATAAATGTGGGACGGAGGCATGTCAAAGCAAAATCTACATCTAAAGTTTGCATGGTTGGAGCTACACTACTTAGATCAACTTGTCTCCATCTTTTTTATTTAAACATGTATCTAACTTTTAACTCGAATTTATTTATTACAACCTTAGAGTTAGAAAGAAAAATCACTATCTTTATCATAATCAACCTTTTATTTGGATAAACTAATCTTGATTTTTTTTTGAATGAGTTTGTCTCAATTTACGATCCTAGGCAACTTGTCTAAATCTTTGACTTGGGATAGACCATCTCGACCTTTAGCTTTAGTTGACCCATCTCAACCTACAAGCATGGGACAAGTCATCTCAACCTTCAATCAGTTAACAAGTTTCGACTTTCGATTAAAGTCAGTTAGTCTTGACTTTTGCATGGGTTGGCTCGTCTTGACCTTTGGTATGGACCATGTTTTCTCGACCTTTAATTTGACCCTTATTGATTTGTCTTAACCTTCGGCCCAAACTAGCACATTCCTTTAATTTGGATTGACTTGTCTTGACTTTCAACTTGGGCCAACTTGTTTCGACCTTCAACCCAAGTTTACCCATCTCAAATTGACAACTCTAGATGGAGCCATAAATGAGTAAGAGACACAATGATATTGAGTTTGTATTAAAGATTTTACTTAAAAGCTCATATAATTGTGAGACACAAGGGTATGAATATTACATCAAAAGTTTGTTTAAATGAGTGTGATTTTGCCAACATAGATGTGAGAGAGACACACTAAATATAAAAAGTATGATTTCTTACAATCTAATTTTGTTAATGAGATATCGAACACGCACCAATGTAAATTATTTCAACAAATTTAATTTTGTCAAATACTTATTTAAGCACGTGAAAAACGAGGTAGCAATTATGTAAATAGTCAACTATGATAAAAACCTAGGAAAACATATTAAGTTTATGAGATCAAACACTACCATGATTACAAATATATATAACCTTCTGAAATATCTTAAATGATTTTTGCATTTCGACGTTCATGAGAGATAACTACCACTTCAAATGATAAAGTTTTATCTTTTAAATGAATAAAGTGATTGTCAATGTTAAAAACCTTGAAATAATGTTTTGATTTTAATTTGAAGAAAAAAATGTAAGGTGTTAAAATTCCAAGTGTAAGTCTAAGTTTCACATTGGATAGAAATGAGAAAGTAAAACACTATGTAAGGTTGAAGATCCATTAACCCATTATCTTAAAGAACTAACATGTAAATTTCTCCTATATTGCCTTTTTTTGTTACTAGAAGGGAAAACATTCCACACCTTTTGTATTCATTTGCTAAAACAAGACTACTTCTAGTTTAATTAAGGAAGTAACGAAACAAAACTAGTTATAAAAACCAAACTAATAATAGATCTAGGAAGAGATTTGAAATTGAATAACACAATAGATCCAACAAACTTAACAATAATAAATTTTAAATAACTCTAACATGATTTTAAGATAATAAAATTAAAGTTTAACTTAATTTTATAAAATTCTCTTATAAAGATTTACATTCACTTATATATTATAATTGTTTTATAAAAATTTACATTTACCTATATATTATAATTTTGATCATGTGAGATATTTAACAGTTTTTCTAAATATTCTTTAACATGATTTTCTTGATTTTTTATTTAGATTTTGCAATTATAGAAAAATGATCAAATGTAGTTTTTGATTTGATTAAGTAGGATGTGGTGAAGAAAAGTTGGATGAACAATGAGTAATAATGAAAGAAAGGAAACCAAAATATTGATGCACCAACTTCAACCAACATTTTTCCAACTTAGCCGTAATGATTTTTTTGTCAACCAACCTTTTTTTCTTGCTAAGTCAGTTACAGGTTAGGTTTGTAGGACATAAATAAATGTCTTCAGGTCTCGTTCGGCGCTCAACTCCTGATATTCTTACATTGAGTTGAAATTGGTATATGGAAGAAGATTATCGAGGAAAAATCCAAATATGGCCATCAAAGAAACTGCGACTAGGTTATTACTAAAAAACTTCTTCCGTCACTTCAATCTCCACTGCCTCTTTTCATCTTTTGGTTTGCTCTTATATTATTCACATCAAGACTAAATTCTCATTTGTTAAGATTAATATATTTCTATTATCTTCCAAAGAAAAACCCATTTTTAAATCTTGAACTTAATGCAAATTCATAGTAAACTTAATAGAACAAGAGTAAAATAATAAAATCTAATTTCAACTCTATAATGTAAATTTTTATTCTATCTAGCATTTCTCAATTTAAAAATAACAAATTATTGTCATTTGATTTTAATTTTTTAAAATTCTCGTTATTAAATTCTGTTTCCTCCAATTTAAGCATATAATCATAGATTATTTTTTGCTTATATAATTTTAGATCAACGGCATGCATCAAAAGGTGCATTTTTAAAGAAAAAATTAGAATCCTAATAAATGGACTTTATCTAGAAAAATTACTTTTCTTTAGGTCTAGATGTTGATATAATGAAAATTCAAATCTACTTATTAATATTATAATATACCTGAACATAGAGAAAGAGAATAAATAATTGTCTCTGTTTATAAACTCTTTATTTTGCATTATGGTATGGAAGCTGATTGCATTACCTTGCCATTACTCATCTGCATTGAGTTATGGACTCGAAGATTTTAATTTCATTGCTCATATCCTGACTCACAGGATCATTATGAAGTAATTTACTGCATTTGGAATATAATACTTTTTGGGTAACAAAAGTTATGCAAATTATTTTAAGGAATACCACATTTTCAAGAACAGTGTAGGATTTAACATTTATAATTACTCCGCAATATATATGAAACAAAGTATTATTTATGAACAATGCACTCTTGAGTGAAGGGGGGACATGATTCACCATCTCTGATTGTTTACATATACAAATTCCTATTGGTTCAAAACCTTTAAAGTTGTACACTTAAATCCACGATACCACCCACCATTTGTAACTCGTATCATCTGTATCATTCCAATATACCCACAGGACATCACTGGGCTACAAATATCAATTTAATTAGAATAAGCATTTCAATCATATCAATTTTTATTTTACAATTCTAAAGACTGTATCAGGGACTAAAATGAATTGAATGACCTTACACACCAGAGTAAGGTCATGCACCCCAAAGAAAATTTCAAAATTAATTTGTTGCAAAATTTACTGCGCTTACGAGTTGTGGTGCCAACCATAATGTGTTCTTGATAACTAACTCAAACTTTTCAGAAAAGGGAAGAATACACGGAATAATAAGATATAGAGGTACAATGTGGGAATTGGGAGAAAATTGCGGGAATTGGGAGAACTGGAAATCCCTCGGGATGCCAAGTATCGACAAGGGAGAGGGCATGGAATCAAATGGGTTTCTCAACCTTAGAAGCAACAATCATAGTAAGTTGCAATAGGGAGACCCAATTGATTTTTTATCGCTGAACGCCACGCCCCCCTTCAGATTACTAAACTTTTCGTCATTGGGAATAATACGCACCAATTCTCCCACCACATTCAAATATATATTACTGAAAGTGTGCACAATCTAGAAAGTTTGCATCAATTATCAAACTCTTTTATTCCATCTAAACTAGTTTGCCATCATCAAAGTTTCAATATGAATGACAAGTTGCAGTGAACCAAACAAAACAGAGCAAAAACACAACTAACCAAAATAAAACCTTCGAGCGAGGTTTCCGTTCTTCTCTCTGATCTGAACAAACATTCTCCACCTGAAAAAGACCATGTTCAATCGAAGCATGGACTAATGAGAATAAAAAAAATGAAGGGAATGGGTGTCAGGGATAGCTTACAGTATGTCAGCGAGGATTTGTGATATAAGAGAATTGTTGTGCTGGATTTGTGATATAGGAGATTTGTTGTGCCAGGATGGCGGAGGCTCGCTTCTTTTGAGCAGTTCTGTGAAATATCGAAAACTAGTTAAATTAAATTAATTTTAAAGTACAACCTCACCAAGTTGGTGGTTTGCCCAAGAGGTTAAGGGAAAGACTTGATATCTTCAGCATATAGGTTTTTTTAACCATTTTTACCTCTTTCAGATTTCAGATAATAGATTGAAAATGTAAAGGTTTTTTATTTTTTTCCTTGTAAATTATACTATTTTAATTTTAAAATATTTATTATAAAGATTAATAAATTTATCAATAAAAGCAATGTTTTAAAGATCCGTTAAAACGTACTCCAATAGCTTAGTACCATGAATGAGGTGAACTTCAACTAAGTAAAGGGCTCATTTCATAATACCTAAACCTGCAAAACTCACAACAATGAAGCATCATCCAATTTCAAATTTTCAAGAGAGAAAATGAAAGAGCGGATGAAAACTGAAAACAGAAACTGTGAAAGAGTTGAAACTGATAGGAGTCATTAATCAAAATCCCCTATGAATGTTAACAATTAGCAAGTCAAGAAAAGGGGTATCCGTTTTCTAACGACAGAAGACCGTGAAAATAGCTACAAAACTCTGATCATCAAATAGGAGGCAATTTTTTAAAGGATTATATCAGAAAAAATGCTATAAGGCTATTTTGAAATCTACAAAAGAGGGAATAGTGAAAAATTGACAAACACCTTTGAAGAAATCAAAAGACATGAATGACAACAAAATATAATTTTTTTGGAAGATAGATCCGACAAAACATTCTTGGCTAGAGGATTATTAAATACTTGTAGGAACAACACAAAGCAAGAAAAATAACATATTCACAAGTTTTTAGCTGACCTTCATACATACATACAGTAGAAACAAGAACAAAGCTCAGCTCAACAGTATTTGTAGTACATTCTATCACTGAAGAGTGACCAAATAATACAGAAAGATGGTTGAAAACATAGTTCAAAAGAGTAAAATGTTATGAATAACCTACACAAGTAGCACAAACATCCACACGCAATCAAATATCATGTCTATAAAAAAATGGAAAAATCCAAAAGGTAAAAGGGGAGGGAGGAAGAAGGAAACACATTCCACATGTTAGAGAAGTGCACCAGCAAAGTGGAAAATGGGTGGTGAGCTGTATTTATCCTGTGGGTGGTATTCTAGAATAAAATATGCTTCCTAGATCCAAATGAATAGGCAAGCAAAAGGGAGAGAACACAAACCATAATAACATAAACAGATCAATAAGCCTCATTTGGAGTTTGCTGTTCCTGCTCTTGATGCTGATGCCCATGAGATTCGCTAGCATTTAGAGAGTACCCCTGGTTACCATTGTCAATGTCATCAGCTTTAGCCTTGTTTCCAGGATCTTGTTCTTCCTTCTCCCTGTTCCACTGCTCGATTCTTGCCCTCCTCTCCTCACTGCCATCTCTGACTGGACTGCGGTGCTTCCTCCGTCCAGGACTTCGACTTCTTCCTCTCCTAAGTCCAGGACTCGTCCTGTGTTTCCTACCACGACTCTCATGATGGTGGTCCCTGTCATCGTACTTTCTGCTATGACTAAGATGGGACCGCTCATCATGGCTGCGATGCCCATAAGGACTCCTGCTTCTGCTGTGCCTTCTATGGTGCTTCCCAAATAATTGGTGTCTCAAATCCCTGTACATAACATGTATCAGACAAAGTTAAGCTTTAAATTTTATAGCATGTTTGAATTCATACTAGATGATCCAGAATCGCATTCAAATATTCGCTACCACGATCATAGGCAAATGTTCGCATGTTTAATTAGGTGTTCACCAATTGATCGAGTCTATAACTAGTTTTGGATTGAAGCGACTTTAATAGCTTTAGAGTTGGAATTTTATACTGAGTTTTTCTACTAATTTGGTTTCAGAATAAATAGTCATCCGAATTTGTAAAGGCTCCCCAAAACACATGTAACCAACAAACACCACCGTCCTCAAGGAAAAAAAAAGAACCTAAATACCAAAGCCAAAGTTTTACCGGCTAATTCTCTTCAAATGCATGAAGTTGCAGCCACGGCGGTTGCAAGTATTCTCCTCGTACTGCCTGCAAGTAACTCCTCGAAAATCCGTCACCGGCGAGAAATCCACGATAACTGGCCTGCCTGCACTCATACAAACAACCAAACTAACTCAATATTTAGATTACGGAGACAGAATGGCGTGCATTGATGAACCTCGGAAAAACAGAATGAATGAGAAGCTGCAGAGAACCAAAAGAAAAGGAGATAACTAACCGGCATAAAACCGTCCAGTGAGGTTCCTGACAGCATTTGCAGCATGCTCATCCTCTCTGAACTGAACGTATACATTCCCCGCCTGAAAAAGACAGCGTTCAATTATAATGAAAATGGAGAAAACAAGGGGTTGGGATTAGGATTAGGGCTAGGGTGAGGGAACATACCATGTGGTCGGCGAGGTTGTCGCAGACATTGAGGCTTTCGATTTCGCCGTACTTGGAGAGCTCCTCAAAGATATCCTCATAGAACTCCTCGAAGTGCTCCTGGATCTTGCGGGGGTCGATAGGGTTGTCGTGGGCATCAACGCCGGGGGTTATCATGTCGGAGCGCTGGTACATGTTGGAGAGCAGAATGGTAAGGCTTATGCTCGGCTTCGTGTGGAGGAAAGAGCACCGATCACCGTGCCTACACGCGCCGATCTTGAAGTAGAACGGGCAATTCACCATGACCTTCCCCGTCCCGAATATCGATGGCAAGTGCTCCGCCATTGCCGCAACCACAAGGCTCGCATGTGGTTTTACTTCTTCTCTTTGCTGCTGCCTAGGGTTTGAGTAATTGGGATGTTAACCTTTGTTTAAAATTAATAGAGGGAAAGTGTGAGACTGAAATAAAAGAAAACAACGAAAATTAGAGTAAAATTAAAAATTTAGATTATTTAAATTAAATATGAAATGGTAAGAGGTAATATTAATAATTTCATTTTATATTTTTACATTATTTATAAAACTTTTATGGTTACATACATATTGTGTTTTTTAACTCTCTTTTTTCTAATTAATTGTATTTTTAAGTTTCTAAACTAAATTTTGAATCTTGAAATTGGAATTTCTCCTTTTTTCAAATTTTTATACATTTTTTTATCTTTAAATTTTAAAAATAATAAATATACTCATTTTAATTTAATGATATTAATTTTTTATTAAATAATATTTTAGATTAGTATTTAATTTGAAACATATTAAATAATTTTAATATTTTAAATTTTAATATTTAAAAAGATTTAACACCGGGTTAAAATGATTCTATCTATTTTTTAGAATTTGATATTAAAATATATGAAAGTTTTGAAGTGGAACAAAATAAGTTTAAAAACTAAAAATATATTTTATATTTTTTCTCTTATTAGTTTAGAGGTTATGTAAATATTTTTTAATTTAATTCAATTAAAGATATTTATAATTAAATTATATAAATTAATTATTTTATAATTTTTCTTATGGCATGAATCAATAAAATGGAGTATTATAATTGATAGATGTTTAAAACAATGAGATCGAGTATGTCAATGATAAAATAATTCAATAATATAAATAAAATTTTATAAACAGGTATCAAACATTTGTCATTTCTTTAAAAGCTTATTATCTCAATTATCTCTTTCTTTTCTTTACGAATTCTAACTCTTTCTGTTCGATAATCAGGAGGTGCCTAGGAGATTACGACAATGAGTTATTCACTTTCAACCGATCAGTCTTTCATATAAAGTAAGTTAGCTTTTGTTCTTTTTCTTTAGTTTTAAGTTTAAGACATGCAAAGGGAATTTCTCACATGTGTCATTCAACTCCTCTTATTAGTTCCTTGTCAACCTCAGTGGTCTTAACAACATACTCTGATCATGATTTTGTTGTTTGTAGGCATATTTAATGTCCTTGATCTGTAGGAGTTGTTTAGGGTTCTTTAGGGTCGTTTGGTTTTCTAACAGGTAAGAGAAGCTAATATTGTTCTTAATTTTGTGTTATGTTGCATGAGTTTATGTTTGCTATGTTCCGAGGAATTATGTTTGATTGAATATGTTATGATTGAGATGATTGTAGTGTGATGTTTATATGTTGATTAATAGTGTTGGACATGTTTGAGAATTGGTATTGGTTTGAATGTCTCGTTTTGGTGTTTTGGAGTATAAATGGTATAAATTGATGTAGTATTGGGAAGTAGAAAGTAGGCTGAGTTATAGGTTGGTTCTTGGTTTGAAAATGGGGTTTTGATAGGCGAGAAGTTGAGTTTAGGGTCAAATGAGAGAAACTAAGTTTTTGGGTCTGTTTTATGGTTATTCAAAACTTGTATAAGCCCAATTAAGCAAAATCTGAAATGGAATTAGTCAATGGTTGATAGGTTGAGTTTTATACTGTTTTTGATTCATTTTTAGAGGCTTTAACTAGTGAAAAATATAAAATAGAGGGTATGTGATGAAAATGAAAGTTCGGGTCTGTTTTTGAATCAATTGTGACTTGTTCAGACCCTTAGTTTGCAAATTTCTAGTTCATACGATATAGAATTGATCTTAACTACTTTTGAGTTGTTGAGTTGGTCTAATGTATCTTGTTTCTAACCAAATGAGCAATGTGGTACTCCATTTTTCATATATAAACATATTTTCATATCAATAATAGTGTTAGAGAACCTAAATTGGTCATTTGGACAGGTCCTATAGTGCACCAAAATCAGAAAAATCACGTTAATGTCAAAACTGGTATGAATAATCGATTATCAGGTGTGATAATCGATTATCTTAGTCATAATGTTATATTTTCTTTAAAACTCTATGGAAAAATGGATTATCAGGTGTGATAATCGATTATTTCAGTTTGAAGGTCATCTTTATATGAATTTTCTCTTGAATGATCGATTATCAGGTGCCATAATCAACTATCCTTAAAAAACAATTAAAAATTTGTTGGGCATTTTGTTTTTAAGTTTGTATATGTTTTTTTTTTGGATTATTTATTTAGGTAAGTTAGTTTATAAATTCGCTAATACTTAATTAATTGAATAACGAGATATTTATGATTTTTTGAATATATTTAGGTGTATGTGTATGATTGATGAATATGATGGTTATGATGATTTGGTTTAGATCACGTGCATGGTAGATGCGTGTAATTCCATAACTCTCGTGGAGAGATTCCATTGTGGTGCACTGTAGTGTAGGTGTTAATGTAGGAAGCTAAGTCTTAGAGGTTATTCTGTCCTCCAACAATAGTTCTATCTCAGGTAGATAAGGGAATTATGTAATAAAGAGTAGTAAGAGGTCCTAGTCTAGGTGCTCCATCTTTGCCTAAGGTGTTGTTTAACCTGTTGGGTACAAACAAAGTCCCACATCGGATAAAATAAGAGATGAAGATGAGTTTATATACACATAACATATCGTCATTGTTAAGAGGCCTTTTTGGAGTGGTACCAAAAGAAAATCCGTGAAGGCTTGGCCTAAAGCGGACAATATCTTATCACTGTGAAGATATTTATGTGTATGTGTGTGTGTGTTCAACCTCCCTACAAATGGTATCAGAGCCCAAGGTTCAGGTCTAGGGACCGGGCTCAATCGAGATGAGTACGTCCCTCCATGATGAGGTGAAGCCTTGGCATGTTTTTGTTTATTTGTGTGCTTAGTTTCAGTTATTTATTGTTTTTGTAAAAACATTATTATTTTTCTAAGGGTAAGAATTTATTTTTTGATGTTACACTTATAATTTAATAGTATATTTTATTTTAATAATTCTCATTATTTATTTTTATTTTTCAGTGATAGTAAAAAGTTGATGTATATATATTTATTAGTAATTATAATGAAACATATACCTTTTAATAAAATATAAGATAAGAATATTTATTTATTATACATGATACGTCAATAAGTAAGAATGTTTGAAATTTTATTATTTCATCTCAAATCCAAAATAAAAGTTAATGGATAGATTTTATCAAAATAAAAATTACAATAAATAAAACATGATATTTTTAATTATTCAATAATGAAAAGACTACCTATCTTTTATCCATTATATAATATTAATTAAGAGTATCATTTAGGCTTATAATTATATAAATATTAATTAACATGAAAAAAAAAATGTAACTTTTTTTTAAACTTTCTTTACAATCTCGTGAAGAAAGTGCTAAAATTTACCTATAACAACTTATCTATGTTAAAACAATTAAACAGTTAATATTAATATATTTAATAAAATATAATTAACTTATTTTAATTTTTATAATTTATTTCAATATATCTTAACTTGAATTTATATTTTTAAACTTGTTTTTTATATATTAAATTATTTTAAGCAATTAATCAATAAATTAATATTTAAATATATTAATATATCAATCAAATTATTTAGCACCTTTCATAAAAAAAATTCTTTACACTATTTATTATTCTTCCCTTAACATGACATAACTAATTGAAATAAAACATTTAGATGATGTTTTCCTTCTTTTCAATGAGTTGAACACTAATATTTTCTATCTAAACTTATATCCTTTAATTTGAAGCATAAAGTGAATGTAAATGTTAAAAAAATAATAATAGTTGAAATTAGGATTAGGTTAACAGATGGTTTACAATAAGTTAAAGAAGGGAAGATTCTTAATACCAGAGAGTTAAAAGGGTGATAAAAAAAAATTTTGTTTGTTATAGACTAATGGTAAAATAAACTTAATTCCAAATTATTAACATAAGAAGCTGGTTTGCCCGAGAGGTTAAGGGGGAAGACTTAAGATCTTCTGCACATAAGTGCGCGTGGGTTCGAACCCCACAGCCAGCATTTTAAATTTTTTACTTTAAATTTTTTACTTTAAATTTTTTACTTTAAATTTTTTACTTTAAATTTTTTACTTTAAATTTTTTACTTTAAATTTTTTACTTTAAATTTTTTACTTTAAATTTTTTACTTTAAATTTTTTACTTTAAATTTTTTACTTTAAATTTTTTACTTTAAATTTTTTACTTCAAATTTTTACTTCAAATTACTTGCTGTTTTCAACTTTTAGGGGTTTTTTGTTTCAGTGAGTTGGGAGAGGAACATATTACCCATACTTAGTGAAGAATGATTTTTTATATTTTAATTTTATATCTAGAATAATAAAATATAATATTTTATTATTATATTTCTTATAATAATTAATTAAAATATATATTTTAATTTATCATCATATACAAATTTTCATAAATTTTTATTTTAATTTTACTTAAATCACATTATCTTTCTTTTAATAAAAACAACATCATACTCTCTTTTTCATATTCTCAGATCTATTTAATTATATTTTTTTAAATCCTATCCTCGATCCGCACATTTAATCATGATAGTTTTAATTTACAAAGTCAAGCCGTATGAAAATAAATTAATAACTTTACATTATAAAATTATCACGAAATATACTATGTTTATGTTATAATGTCAAGTATAATAAATTTTTAATAATCAACTCACTTAAAAGACAATATTCACAATCGGGACATCATCTGCATAATATCTTAAAAGCAATTATTCGAACTTAAAAACTACATTGGTAATTGAAAGAAGAAAATAAAATATTTAGATTTGTCTGACATGACCCTAATCATATAACGAAAAATCAAGTATTCTAAATGACCCTCGAACCAAATTCAGTTAAAATCTCATAAATATTTAATTTTCTGATATTTTAACTATCTAAAATATAGTTGAGTTATTAAGACTCGTTGATTTTTTTTTTTAATATCAGTACCTAAGTTTTGAAGTTCAAAATTTTAATAATATGGTAAATATAACAAAACACTAGTAATTTTATTGAAATTGCGCTATCTTCTTTCTTTGTTCTGTGACAAATTGTTATGTAGATTGAATTCAACACAGTAATTACTTTCACCTCTCATAATTAATTCTCTTTTCTTTGCTCTTTTTCTTCTAATTAATTTAAATAAATTGATTTTTAAAGAAAAGACTTAAAAGAACTTCTACTTTTAAGTGTATCTCACAAATAATATGTTGTGTTGTTTTAAATCAGTTATACAGTAAATATTTGGTTTTATTTATTCTTTTACATCTATGTCATATATATATATATATATATATATATATATATATATACATGGGTTTGCTAACGCGTGTATGTCTGTTTTTTAGTTGGTACATTTTAATAATGTGTACTGGGTTCTAGTAGACAAAAATATCCTATGGATTCTAAGTTTTAAGGTTAAGAGTATTTTAATAATTTTCATTCTCAACACTAAAAAAAGAAACCCCTAAACCCTTCCTCACCTTCCTCATTTCTCTCAACCCTTTCGCTTTCATCTCTCTCACTCCGACATTTTCTCTGTTAGCTTCAACTGAAAAAAATCAGAAACACTCGTCTAACCCTAATCTAACTTTCTCACTTATCTAATTTGTTTTTGTGATTTGTGAAGTTAAATGTTTTATTTACCATTACATTCTTCTCACTTAATTTTTAATTGGCTAAACTTGGTTTGATTTTGATCTTGGTTTATTGATGATAGTGTGCCTGCAGAAGGGGAGTTTGTAACACAACAAAATTATAAAATTTAAAAATGAAATTTGAAACAAATAAACGAACAGAGCAAGAACAACAAATTGCGGTGTCGCTGGTTGTTATTTGTGGGCGAGGAAGAGTATGAAGATTCACAAACACGGGCTGTTAAACAATCTTACAAAAAATGATTTTATAATGAGTTTTCATTTTATAATTTTTGTCTTATCTAATTTTATCCCATGTTCACAAGCATAAAGGAATTGGTAATTGACCTGGAAAAAATTAGAAATACTCGCTGGTAAACAATTTCTTACAAAATATGATTATATAATGAGTTTTCATTTTATAATTTTTGTCTTATCTAATTTTATCTAATTTTCACAAAGGAATTGGTAATTGACCTGGAAAAAATTAGAAATACTCGCTGGTAAACAATTTCTTACAAAATATGATTATATAATGAGTTTTCATTTTATAATTTTTGTCTTATCTAATTTTATCTAATTTTCACAAGCATAATGACATCAGGAATTGGTAACTGGCCTGTAAAAAATCAGAAACACTAATTAAACAATTTCTTACAAAGAATGATTTTATAATGAGTTTTCATTTTATAACTTTTTCACAAGCATGATGACATTCGAAGGGATTAGTAATTGGCCTGAAGGGTTTTTTTAGAGATGATGATTCAACATATGTAGATGATGAAATTAGAGAGGTTAGTGAAGATGGTGAAATTGAAGAGATCTTGAATGAACCTTTGTCTAGAGGTGAATATGTCAATGACTCAACTCTTTATAAAGGCAAATTGTTTAACGACAAATGTTTCTGATTTCAATTAGGGCTACAGTAGGAATGACAGAGAAAATGTTGGAGTGAGAGAGATGAAAGAGAATTCGGGTTGAGAGGAATGAGAAAGGTGAGTAAGAGTTTGAGAGTTTTTTTTTTAGTTTTGAGAATGCAAACTATTAAAATACATTAACCTTAAAACCTCATACATGATATATAAGGATATTTTTGTCTACTAAAACCTCATACACATTGCTAAAATGTACAAACTGAAAAACAGACATACGTTAACAAACCCCATATATATATATATATATATATATATATATAATTTTTCTTTTTAATTTTTACATTTATTTTTTAATGATCTTTTTTTAATTTAACTATTTTTTATTTGGAAATTTTTTTTTTTAAATCTAACCATTTTTTTAATTACAGAACTATCTACAAATAAATACAAATTATTTACAAAAAAAATTGTAATATAATATAATTTCATTATTTTTTTATTATCATAAAAAAAAATTGTGTTTTCATTAGTATAAGGTAACGTGTTTTAACCTTTTGAGTGCATTTTTATATTAATGATTAATTAATATAATATTCTAAGTGTAATTTAAAATGTTTATCATAAAAAACTCACAGATTTATTATACAGAATAATCACAGTTTTAGTCTGACTATTAAAAAGAATAATGCTGCTTTTTGGAAAAAGTTATTAAAATGACAAGTGTTAACTAGTATTTAAGAAAATTAATATTTTCTTACAATAATCTTAAGAACATTGGTTAAAAAATTAGAAGAAAAACATATTTAATTAAAATGTAAATGAGTGTTCTTTTAATACATTTTATACTATTTTTAGTATTTTCCTTAACTTCTTAACCAGTGTTAGAATAACTCTTGCTAACAATATAGGTTGCTGCCTGATAATTTCTAAAGGCCTACGATTTTGGAACATCAAATATAACAAGCCTAAGAGAAAAAATAAAATCCAAACTTCAATTCTTATTTTAGTTGATAAATTAACAAAGAAAGGAACTAATATATATATATATATATATATATATATATAAAAGTTTGCTAACTTATGCAACTAAGTGTATTACATTTTAGTCTAAATATATTACATTTTAGTTGAAAAAAAACTTTATTTATAAAAAAGACATACTTTATATATAAAGATATTTTAATAATTTTTATTTTAAATTTAAAATATAATAATAAAAAATATTAAAAATACTTTAAATACAGAGATATTTTAATAATTTTTATTTTAAATTTAAAATATAATAATAAAAAATATTAAAAATACTTTAAATACAGAGATATTTTAATAATTTTTATTTTAAATTTAAAATATAATAATAAAAAATATTAAAAATACTTTAAATACAGAGATATTTTAATAATTTTTATTTTAAATTTTAAAATATAAAAATAAAATATATTAAAAATTATTTAAATACTTTTAATCTAAAATTTAAAATTATGAAGATATTTTTATCAACTTCTTCAGAATGATAACAGATGAGAGATTGGTTTCTGATAAGAATAAAATAAATAAATAATTTTATTTTATCACAACGTAGGGCATTTGGTCTAGTGGTATGATTCTCGCTTAGGGTGCGAGAGGTCCCGAGTTCAATTCTCGGAATGCCCCTTTCTTTCTCAACGATACATTTTATTTTTATTTTTACCGTCTTTCAATTTGCATTGAACAAGCTTTGCGTATATATACATTTTCTGAATTAAAACAAAAAAATTTACAACGAATGTGTGTGAATACAGAAAAATCCTAAGTCTATACACACTAATGAAGTCTGATTCCAATATAAATTGCCATTATCTGTCAGAACTACAAAGAACAGTTTTTGTCTTCAATTCTGCAGGAGAGCTCAGCCCCATGTCTCTAAGCTGCTGATGAGCCTGAAAATCCCTTTTATGACCTTGAATTCTAAGATTGTTTTGGACATAAACAAGGTCTTCCCATTTTCCTAACCCCAATCCGGAAGTTGTGTCTTCGCATGGATTACCATTATGTTGCCATATCTCTTCACACATTGCAACACTTGAAACTTGACTCAGAACTTTTATGGCTAAGGTTTGCAAGTGGGGTATCTCAAAACCAAAATTCTCCCACCATGCAACTGGGTCCATTTTATCTCTACAATCCACAGCATCTTCCTCTCCCAAGGATCCTTCAAGCCGCCAGTAAGAACTGAGCTGCTCTCTGAGAACTCTTCTTACTGCACTTTCACACTCATATCTCTCTAAAGTGGTTTTCCAACCCTTCATTATGATTTTATCCTTAGACTGCCCTCTGCCAAAGTATTTGGGATTCAGTATATAACCTGCAGAATGAAGAGGAGAAAACAGCACATCCCACCTGTTTTCTATCAACCTTTCTAGTTGATTCAATAGGCAAGCATCTATTCCTGTACTCTTCACCACGTCAATAGCTTGAACACGCCAATCATGGACATCCCCCATGACACATCTGTCTGTATCAATATTAAGCGCAGCAAGCAATTTGATAAAAGGTTCACATATTTTCAAAAACACAAGAGCCCTGCTCCAGAAATCTTCCCCTAATATTGCTGCCTCTACACTTCCAACATCCTGAGCAATACTAAGCTTCCACCGCTTCCACTCTTCCCTCACAACAACTTCCTGAAATGCTAGCTTCAGTTCATGTATCTTTTGGACTATGCAACAGGAAGGAGCAATTCTGGCAAACAGTGACTCAGAACTCCCTTTCACATTTTGAGTGAAGACACGGGGAAAGAAATTCTGAAATGTGGTTATACATTTCTCAATTTCTTTAGCACACAAAACAACCGGTCGTATCCAATCCAATTTGGCTATGTCTTCCATTAAAATGTGAACAGAATGTGAAGAGCAAGGAGACAAGAATATATGAGGAAACTCTGGCAATGTATAGGATTCTGAACATGCGGCGGCATGACTTAGACGTGTAACTATCTGAACCACGTTAGTAGGCCCAACTTCCATGACTGTGTTTCCAAGGATACCAAGAAGAGAATTGCTTGGTCCATCAATATTGTCCACAATTACAGCTTTCAAGAATGATAGTCCTCTAGGACTTGACACAAATATATTAACCTGAAAAGTACCCAGCATACCATGTAAGCGTCCAATACAAAGTAATGTGCATCCAGTATGTGGCCATGATTCCTTCATAAGAGTCATATATTTATCAATCCTTTCTTTCTCTTTGCTCAAAAAGGAGCCACACAAATCATGCATTGACAGGGGTTCATAGCCTGAGCCAAAAGCTGCAACTGCTTTTATCATCTCCTGAAAGTAAGGTGAGTTAATGATGTTAGCACGCAATCCATCAGCAAAGAAGAATCTTGCTAACATTTCGTCTACATCTTCTTTGGAGATACGAGTGAGACTAGATCGAGAAGTCCAAACACGCTTGCCATTCTTTCCAGTGCCAGAATCTGGTTTCTTTTTCCGAGCAACCCTCTCTTCTTCTAAGATTTGAAATGATTCTTTTAAAGACCTATCTATAGCTGGACAGCTTTTGACTCCAACACCAGAAAAACCAAGAAGATGGGCTCTAACACGAGAATAAGATCCGTTGTATCTTACATTGCAGTGATTGCATTTCCATCTTTTTGTACCGCTTCCCTTATCAAAACCACCAAACACGCTAACATGCTTCCACCCCCATTTATCTGATTCTGATGACATCCTTCCAACCCAAGGAACTGCATGACATGAATGGGTAAACATTCAACAAGATGAAATTCCCAAGCAATTAAAACATCAGATTAAAATTCTAAGTATTCCTTGAAACCAACAGAACAATTTACTTGACGCTTTTGCCCTAGAAGTTAAACCATTATTTACACATGAATGCTCTGTTAAAATAAGACTAACTTCTTAATTATATCACTAGCCAATGTAATTTGAATATGTAACCTTATTTCCATTGACATGGGGGAAAACGTAGCATCAATTCTGAAGCCTCAGTCCTAATTTCAACATACACACATAAATTGCGTAGTGCAAAGATAAAATTATATATAAAAAAAAGTAACATGAACCCATTCATCCACTCACAAGACATTTGTAATTTTCCTGTACCAAGCCAACTTCCTTGAAGATAACATTCAGGCACCACATCATTATAAGAACAAAAGTGGCTAACTCTTGGAGCTTGTCAACATCCTTGTTCACAAATTTCCATATATTTTTTAATTTTTATTAAAATTTTATTTTTCCCAGAAACACTCAATCGTTAAGCTTCGACATAGGATGGATCATGGATCCTTCCTATCAAGTCCAACATAAACCAAAGTGCCTTCTTATCCAGTTCTAAACACTCTTTAACATTAATTTCATTCATCAAGTTTCAACAGGAAGCAGCAAAATTGATCAGAAAGACCTAAACATAGCTGCTTGAAGCAGCATTATAGCTGTAACCTTGATGGCAATGAATATGAACTTTGTTATTCTTCTCAACTATCACAATCTCAAGTCAAGGACAAATCCATTCCTTCATTCCCAGTAACAGCAAGCTCTGATATGTAGTTTTATTATTATTCCCTCCATCCCTTGCAGCACCATCAGAAATATCAACATGTACTTGGAATTCAAGTAGAAATATCAACATCAGAAGAAAAAAGATCAAAGTAGAGAACATTGGGCACGATAATCATTTATCCACATAAATCCTAACCCCATTATTTTGAAAAATGTTGGGATACAGAGCAGACCACATAGCACACGTGACAACGTTAATATGAACACTGGCACTGAAATTCTACGGTTATGTCAGAAATTACTATAATCCATGTATCATGCACAATTACTGTGAAAAGATTAAAATTGGAATCAAAATGACATAGTTAAAAAGAGGGGAATAATTTACCTTTTAGCAGGGAAATAGGGAAAGGAAAACGTGGTGACGAAACGAAACTGCGCGTTTCTTTGGGGTTTCTGGGAACGTCACGTTGATTTGAAACCTCAAGCACTATAACAAAGGATTTAGAGGGACACGCGTTTCTTCAGCTTCCGTTTCGTTTCTACTAAACTTTCCAATTTATAACTATTTCTCATTTTGCAGTAAAAAATAATTCTTATTCATTTTTCTTTGGGTTCTAAATCATTTGGTGGCACGGTCACACTATTATGTGCAATTATATATAAACAAATTATAGTGTAGAAATTAATAAACTTCATTTTATACATCATACAAAAGCCATTTTATTAATGTAGTGATTTCTTTTTCCATATCACATGCACTTCTTTATTTACAAAAGATAGTCTTATGTAAGAACATTCATGGTGAAAAATTTTATTGTGAGAATTTTATATATACACAAAATTTAAGCCCAAGATTTTTTCCGAAAAACAATATGAATATAATGACTACGAAAAGGTCAAGAATGATATAAAACAATTATATAATGCTTTTTCGGTCATTAACCTAACTAGTTTAATTGCTTAAATGATGAGTGAAAATTCACAAAATTACAAATATTCTTTTTGAGAGACAATAGTACGTAGATTTGATAAATAGTTTTGTATATATTTATTTAACATCCATGATAAATATAGATATACAAATATAAATTTGCAACAATATAAGTATATTTACATATTATAAAACGTATTTCTTTTAACTTCAAGAGTATAATTCTTTATCCATTGACAATCGACTGGAAATCATGGTACATATGATTTTTAAAGTGGCCAGAGTTAAAATGAAAAAAAAAAACAAAACTTATATATATATATATATATATATATATATATATATATATATATATATATATATATATATATATATATAATGATCACAATGTAATTCCAAGATATGCGACTACTATAGCATCAATGGTTCCCTTTTGGGGGACGTAAAATCGCTTTAAGGAGCATTTGGCTTTATTGAACTTGATTTCATTTTGTCAGTGGTTTTCTTCAGTGTGATATTTAAGCCATCCAAGCAAAGCCCCATTTTCTGGTTGAATGTTGCTGTTGTTTTCTCTGATTGGGAGTTTTATCAGCAGTTGCAGCTGTTAGGCAGATAGTTCCCTAATGGAAAAATTTATATAATGATCACATTGGTCTATGTTATGAACACAAGTAAAGTCAATCACATTATGGTGAGAAGATTATTAAGCAAATATGCAGTGAAAAGGCCGTTTTGATTAAATGTAAGTAAGTTACAGTGTTCATGTTTTGCAAAATAAAACCTGTATTTTTTCTATCTCTTAAATGAGTGACATTTGCCTTCTTGACAAAAATAAATTTACTATTTTTATCCAACTTGCAAACAATAATCAAGTTGTTTTTAAGATGAATAATTAATTTAAATCTTAAAAAGGGTAATCAATATGATTGCAATTTTTTTTTTCTGAAAATGAATATTATTGTAAGAGGAGCCGTGAGACTGTCATTGACAAATGTACAAAATTTCATCCACTACAGCATTGTCTGCAGGAGCAAAAGACAACAAAATGGTAAAGGTTATAACTCCCCTGTCTAAAAAGGCAGAGCAGTGATTCCCTAAAAAAAGCTTCTTATCAGCTAGCTAAGATCTCCTCCTAAGAAAACTAAAAAAAAAAGTATTTCACCTATACAGCGGCCCCCTAGATTCTTTAGCCTGAAATAGTTTGCATTATCTGCAATCCATGTCACCGCTATAGTTGCGATGCATTGGAACATCGTCTGATGCTTTATCGAAGCAGCACATCAAAACAGGTAAAGATGTATCAGATGTTGAAGCAACGACATTCTCAGGACGGTATATCAGATGTTGCAGGAGTGACATCCTCAGGTGGTTTATCAGATGTTGCAGGAGTGACATCCTCAGGTGGTTTATCGGATGTTGCAGGAGTGACATCCTCAGGTGGTTTATCAGATGTTGAAGGAGTGACATTCTCAGGTGGTTTATCAACTGTTTCAGAACTGAGTTCCTCCTGTGGTTTATCAGTTATTTTAGGAGTGACACTCTGTTTTTCGCCTTCTCCATTTGGATCTTCGCCGTCTCTCGAGGTAGAAGTAACATTTTCTGTTGGTTTATCAGTTTCTTTAGGAGTAGTGACACTCTCTGAAGTTTTATCAGCTGTTTTAGGAGTAATGTCACACTCTGAAGTTTTATCAGCTGTTTTAGGAGTAGTGAGACTCTCTAATTCTTGATACTCTGTTTTAGGAATGAGAAGAGGTCCAGATGTTGTTGGAGCAGTAGCACATGCGGGTATTGTCGTTTTTCCCGCACTCCCTAGCTTGAAAGTGCCAAGCGTAAGCTGATAGACCAAGAGAGGTTCAGAGTTAGTCTGATCATTTTCTCTAAGAGTGCACCAAAAAATATGCAGGAAGAGACAAGCACGAAGTTGAACCAGTGAAGGACATTTTATAAAGTGATTTTAAAATTGCACAACAATGGTTATAGCTTAAAATTTTTTAGATTTCTTTTTTGTTTTAGAAAGAAAAACACTTATCTGCCACAAAATATATATGTTCTATATATATATATATATATATATATATATATATATATATATATATATATATATATATATATATATATATATATATATATATATATATATATATATATATATATATATATATATATATCAAAGATCTGATCAATATATAATTGAATTAACCGTAATGATAAATATGTAAAAACCTTCTTACATAAACAGGGGAAGCCACAATCATTGGTCCCACAACAGAACCTCCAAAAACTGTTCCACGACAATCAGATATTGTAAGGTTACAGTAGTTATGTCCTCCATGCACATTCTCCTGACCAGGGCCAAAGGTATAGTTTCCAGATAGTGACAAAATATCAAAGCAACCCTGCATGTACATCATACAAAGATGAAACGCCCATTTCATCTTTCTATTTTGTGTATGTATATAACACGCACACAAAAAATAATAAACGAAGAAACACAAGAAAAGAAGAAACTAACACATGTAATTGTTTATACCTCCCACGTCACAGTATCAGTACTTGGAAGACCGGGCTTGCGAAAGACAACGCTCGATATGGAACCCACAGCAGAAAGTATGCAAACGGTTTGAGAGGATCTTTTAGCAATTCTTGATACCTTGTCTACCAAGTCCTGCTTGATAAGCAAAAGCACAATAAATTCCTAATTAAGGATTCTAAATACTACAGAAACATGTAATGTAACATAGTATGATGTTGGTCGTGTTATCTTATCTTAAAGCCATGCTATATATGATTTAGCTAATCTAGGTAGATCCTAACTGTCTAAAACCAACTCAATCTTATATCTGAAAGTTATTCATTGAGTATATGATCAATCACATGGAGTGCTTCTTAACAAATAGGCATGAAACATATGGAAAAAAACTGTAAATATAAACCCAAAAATTGTTTGATTTTACCTCCCCAATATTCACAGTGATCTGGTAAGCGACTAAGTCTGTTCCAGTCTCTGTTTGCATGTCCACCACCAAGCAAATCAAGTTTTGAAAAATCACAGACTGTGGTCAGATTCAAAATACCAAGCAAATAAACAACAGTGTGATCTCGTAGTGGTGATTAAAAACTATGATTTATTTCATATACAGCGACATAAAACTATTGTCTATATCAGAGGTTGAATTATTCACGGTTCATACCACCTTGTGCCTTTTTCTTGATTATGAACATTAGCAACCAAAGAAGAATGTGTCACTTAAAAACATCCAATCAACTGGGTAGAAAAACTTATTACAGATTACAAGATTTTACTTCTTCGGTAGGTTACTGCTTTAAATCATTCAATAAAAATGTTTTACTTATCAAATTGACCTTCTCTGTATTCTTTCAAATACATCCCTATGAATTTCCCAGCAATTCTTGCAAGACCTTTTTCACTGCTCATCGTTGAAACATTGATGTTGGGCTCGATAGAGTTTTACAAGAAGAAAACGCAATTCTTAAACAAATAACATAAAGAATCTAAGATGTAATGCCTGTTTTATCTTTTCTTAATCACGAATATTTGCAACCAATCAACTTACCCAAAAAACCAAATCTGAAAAACTTGTAACAAGAACACAAGATTTGACTTCTTTGTTAAATTTCTTCACTATATCATCAAAGAAAAGTTCTAAAAAAAAAACGAAAACACTGATCACTAACTTATTAAATTGTATTCCATCTATTAATCTGCATACAATTCTTGCAAGACCCTTTTCACAGTATGATAACTCAAATATTGAACAATTATATATATAAAAGATGCATATACAAAGTAAATTCATGTTACCAACGTTAGAAACTGTATTTGGTGGAACTCCGGAAGGGCCAGGAGAAGGAGAACATGCTCGAAATCCGGAAGGGCTAGGAGAAGGAGAACTTCCTCGAAATCCGGAAGGGCTAGGAGAAGGAGAACGTCCTCGACCTCGATTTGACTTCGACCCTGGAGGCCTACCCCTCTTCTTCATTTTTATATCTGAAGACAATGCTGGGATTTTGTTTTTGGAATTATCTCTCCCTGCCATGTTACAAATGCACAAAGAAACCGATGAAATTGTGACGGTGAGAACTACAAAGCTTCAGAATATAACGAAGCTTTCATATATTTATAGCCATAGAGTGATGTTATTACCAGTGAAAAACGAAGGAATATAATCGGATACGTTTGAGTGTGATAGTTGCTTCGCGCCATTATAACTAACTTTTACAACAGCTTTAGATTAAATTTTAACGCTTCTTTATTTAGTTTTAACTAAAAAATTAATTAAGTTAAATGTCATGTCAGAAAATAAGACAAAAAAACGGTTACAACCAACCTCTGAATAACTGTTACAAGAGGTTTTTGTTTCTGCACGAGACTTTTCAATGGGATATAGAATGACATCACTTAATAAAAATACAACTATTTGACAATTCAATACATTAATATTTGAATTATGTTTCTTTTATATTTTAATATAAATTATTAATTTATATTATTATATAGTTAGAATAGGTTGTAAAATAAATGTATTTTGTTTTATATGGTGTCAAAGTATAATTTTTGAAAAAAATATCTAAATTGATCTCTACTTAAAGAGGCAGTAGAAGATGATATTTAACAGGTTAATGGTATATTAGCAGTCACAAGTGTTTTTTAATATCAACATAATTATAATATTCCTAAGTTTTATTTTCTAAATACTAGTCAGGAATGCAGCATGGACGATTGCTAATTAAACTACTGATTTTTGTTTTCACCAAGGAAATGGCAGAGAAAAATCCTAACCATGCAAACAATGTTTAGGATCTTCATGTCCATTAACCTTATTTTTTCTTATGTATTGGGATCAATTGTAAATGAAAAATCTGTCAATTTATTAAGAGATTCAGATCGTCACCAGATCAATGTCTATTTTTTCGTAATTTTTCCAAACCATGTACGAGGTTTGAGGTTGGCTATTTCTAACAGTTTTATTGCCTGCTTTAATTTTAAATTCCTTAATCGCTTTTAAATTTTATTTTTTATTTTTTAATATTTGATTCAGTAAAATCGTAACAGTCTCATTGCCTGCTTTAATTTCAAATTCCTTTTTACTTCTAAACTTTGTTTTTTATTTTTTAATATTCGATTCAGTAAATCGTACTAGCAATCATGATCCAAACGAAATAACTTGGAGGGCAAGAAAGGAAACCAGAGAAACACACAGACAAGCTTATGAATAAGTAATTACTGAAGAATTATTTCCTTCCAAATTGGGATCGATTCATTTTCAATTACAAAATTGTTGAATTATTTACATAACACTGGACATGAAATTAGATTGACAAAGTAAGAAATATAATACAAATTTAATTTTAGAATCTACCCAAGTCCAAACATGAAGGGGGTTTCCCTTATTTTTCAACTTAAAATATCAAACAAAAGGGAAATAAGCCCCTCTATTTCCTCCCTTTCCACTCGTTCATAACAACAGCATATGTACCCAGTTGCAACAATGGCGTTGATCAAGATATCCACCAATCTTGATCTGGGTATGGAAATTGCGAGCCAAAGATGCATCTTCATGTTACAAGTCACATGCGCCTTGCAGTCACTAACTCTTGAGAACAAAAGAAGACCAGAGGGATAAAATATAGTGAAAGTGCCGATGCACCTAAGCAAGCAAAGATATTTGCACTGCTCGTTAGTCTAAGTAAAAAGCATCTTTAACTCCTCAATGCGCGCACTTCGAACCTCTTGATCAGTCAAGGCACCAGAAATCATTCGTTGTTTACGTGCTTGTACTGCTTCCATTCTCTCCTCGACGGTCCCCTGCAATGTTAAATGCAAAACAAATGCCACATTCAAGTCAAAAATAAGTTAATACTTGACACCATGGTAAAAATTCACAAAATTAATGGGCCTGGTAAAAGTATATAATAATACAACCATGAAATAAGCAAGCTTTTCCAAATCGGGCTATTAAGCATACCTTCACAATAAACCGTTTAATGGCCACCTTCTTTGTTTGTCCAATGCGATGAATACGCATAACAGCTTGTTCCTCAACAGCTGGATTCCACCATGGGTCCTGTCCAAAGCGAAGAAATTATCTATAATTCATAAAACTGGAAAACAAAAATACTTTCCAGATGGCAACAATAATAATGTCACTATTTATCCACTGGATTGGTTATCCATAAAACATTCGGATAAAACTTTCAGAATTCTATATAGATGAAATTATTTGCTCATACGAAAATAGATTAAATTTCCGTCTTCAACATACAAAAATAATTAACTAAAGTAGAATACAAAAAAATGTCATACACTTGTACAGAAACTAGTAAAGGTAATGGCTACAATAAGTTAAACTTGATGTCACGCTAAACATGACTTTTAAATCTTAAATATTTAAATGATAATGTGATGCAAATAGTTTGCTGTGAGTAATTTATCCTAAATGATAACTAAAGAAAATGTCATGTGTTGTGCTCCTAAAATTTTAAAATTCTGTATAAAGCAACAAAAATACATGTTAGGTAAGTTGTAAGGGTAATGGATAGTGGTTATTTTAATTTTAATAATATACGGACAACATATATTATACACTCACTAAATATCACCAGTTTTGGTCACTATTTTAATTTTTACATGTGCATTAAATGCTGGTAATAATAATTTTGTCAAGGATGTTCACAGCCAATTTAATCAAAAGCTCACATCATGCGGTCCAAATCCAAATTTATTACACTATCCACGAGTGATTTGGCTAAGAAAAAGTTTGTGCATACCATGACAAAAGCATTAGAAGCTGCAGTTAGATTTATACCCACTCCACCAGCTTTTAGTGACATTAACAACACCTGATGCATGCAAGAAATAGGTACTGATGGTCATAAATAGTCAATGCATTGACCCAGTCTCTCTACAATGTCAAGGTAAAAAAAATTGAGAGGAAGAAGCTCAGGACCAGAGTCGTGCTGTCCTCTGAAAATTGCTTGATTACTTTCTCCCGCTGCTGCAGATTCAGAGTTCCATCAAGACGAACAAATGAAATGTTATTCCTGTAGATGTGAGAATTCACAAAGAAAGAAACCTCCTTGGTATTTTCATCGCAAAAATGTATTAAACGAATAGAAGGGTAACTGTGCTCGTAGCAATCATCAAAGCTGACATCAACTTAGAAAGGACGATAATATTACAACACAACATAGAATTAACTGAGTTTCTGTCCCACAGGAAAGCATATTCCCAAGAATATGATAATATTCGACCAGCAATAAAAATCTTACCGAGCGAAGGGGATCTGCAAGAGGTCCAGAAAAGCAGTCCACTGGCTGAAAACAATGCTTTTGGAGCCTGATGAGCGAAGATTTTGAAGTTCATTCAAAAGAGCAGTTACCTTGCATGACTCTACCCAGTTCTTCTCAATATCCACCTGAAACCGATTCTCAGTAGGGGCAGTGATTAGATCCTGCCTGTTGACTGCTTTCCTGTAAATCATAAAATATGTACCATGACCAACATTCATCAGAAAAATACTGCAATAAAGACAATATTGAACTTCCTTCATTCAAAAGTTAAGAAGATATCCAAAATTCTAATAGAACAGCTTGACAATACCTACAAACAGGACATACGCCAGAAGTAGCATTTCGCAAACTTGCCAAGAGGCATTCCCTGCATAAGCGGTGAGCGCAAGGGGTCAACACTGCATCTTCAAATGCTTCAAGGCATATTGGACATTCTCCTTGCTCCCCTTTACGTAGCTCCTCCACGACTTCTTGAACATAAGCCCGTGAAGGTGCCTCTTTTACTTCACCATCCAAAGCATTATATGTTCCTCTAAGGAAGCGTTTAGCTAGTTTGTTTAGATCCGCGAAATCTTGAGTATCACCTCGACTAAACAAATCAATTGGTAAAATGACAATAAGCTAACTTCTAAGGATTAAACAACTTTATAATACAAGGGTCAAAGAAAACATAATCACAGGAGTGTTTTCCAATCACAAGCTTCCCAACAAACATCAAGCAATGGTAAGATAATCATCCTACGGCATGTCATGTTTTATGCAATCAAAGACATCAAACTAGTACAAACACTTTATACACATACATACATATTGGAATTGAAGAAAAAATGTGCAATAAATCTACAAATGAAATAACATTTTCCAAATACTTTAGAGCATTGCACTAGTATCGTAAGATTCTGTTAGGACGTGGAGGGTTTATGAAAGGAGAAAGAGAGTAGAAAAATAAGAAAGAGTACTTAGCTGTTGAGCAGTTAAAGGGGGTGGGAAAAGGTCTATATAAAGGACCTCTTTTGTAGTTTTAGTTAGTTAGTTACTACTTGCATTGTATAGACCGGTTTTGAACCTCGTGAGGGAGGTTAAGCTCTCGAATTCTGGATTGTATTCTTGGTTCATTTGCTGTGAATACCATATGTTTCTGTTAGATATATTATATCTTTTATCTTTTAGTTAGTTTGTTATTATTTCTCATTTGTATTTTGGGCTTAGCCCATATTTCTTCTATTATAAATAGAGAACCCTATGTGCGTATTTAACACAAGGAAGATTAATCTCAAATATAGTTTTTCACTATATTCAACATGGTATCAGAGCAGGTTCTCTGATCCTCTTCTAGTGGTCTCTGCTGTCTGCCGGCGGCCGGCCGCCATGGCCGCCGGCAGCCCCTACAGTTTCAGTCGGCAATCCATTTTCTCTTCTTCTCAGTGCAGCCAGTCGCCTCTGACGTCGACCATCGCCGCTTTCCGCTGCCGTGCTGCTATCGCTGTCGCCGCCACTTTCCGCGGCCAACCACCGTCGCCGCCGCCGGCCACCACCGCAGTTTTAGCCGGTGACCTGCGGATCTGGACCATCTCTTCGAGCGACGGCCAACCACGCCGGTTTCGAGAGCCAGTTCTCAGTCACGCGCCGCCACGCAGCGCTTCTTTTCGGCTAGTCCGTCGCCGGTCGCCGACCGCCGTCACAGTTTCGACCGGTGACCAGCAGATTTGAAGCGTCTCCTCGAGCGACGGCCAACCCCGCCGGAGACAAAGACCAGACTCCTCTTCACGCGCCTCCACGCGCCTCCTCTTTCCGTCAGATCTCGGGCGCGTGTTCTGCACGCGCTGCCTTCCCAGTGTCGGAGTTTCACTGCGACACCTCCATAGCTCTCGCCGGACCTCCCTCTCTCTGTTCAGACCTCAGAGCAGCCATTGTTGCCATCTTCGTCTGTCTTCGTAACCGCCATTGATGGTCCAGGCACCGTTTTTCGCTGTCCAGCCACTGTTTGCCGCCGTCCGCGCCGTCTGCCGCTGTCTGCGCCGTCTTCCGCTGTCCAGGCGACGTCTTCCGCTGTCCAGGCGACGTCTTCCGCTTTGCCGCTGTTCGGCACTGTTTGCCGCTGTTCGACACTGTTTGCCGCTGTTCGACACTGTTTGCCGCTGTTCGACACTGTTTGCCGTTGTTCGGCATCGTATGCCGTTGTCCAGGCGTCGTATGCTTCCAACAACTGTAGGCCCCCATCACCTCGTCAGTTAGTGATGGCAGTCCCTGTAGTTTTGTCGCTTCCAGCCACTACAGGCCCCATCAGTTAGTGATGGCAATTTAGTCCCTATAGTTTTATAGCACTCAACCGTCGCTGTAGTCGCTACTGCCTCAGACAGACGCAACTGCATCAGTTCTTCTTGGGCTAGAGTTAGCCCGATCTTCTTGTGATACACTACTAAGTATCACCACTTGGGAGTTGTCCAGCAAAGAATTTTGGATCTCCAACATGTCTTTGGATCTTTGATGCCTTTGTTTCAGCATTGTAGCTTAATATTTTGTTTTGTTTTAGTGGTCCAGCAACTGTGATATTTCACATTTCCGCCCTTCACACTAAGGGGGAGTACGTTTCCAAGACACTACAAGTCACATAAATATGGGTGTAGTCCCTGCAGTTTTGTAGATTTCAGCTACTACTGTTGATCCCGTCACCCATCCATCATTGATGAGGATTTAGTGTAGTCCCTGCAGTTTTGTAGCTCTTAGCTTTCAGATACTATTGTTGATCCTGTCACTCATCCATCATTGATTGGGAATCAGTCCTTGCAGTTTGTCGTTGTCCACCACTGCTCTCCTTCATCCACTCTTGAAGTTGAAGTTTCACAAGCTGCTGTTAGTCCATCTATGTTTGCCTCACACTCTTGAAGACAAATCATCTAGTTCAACACTGAGTTCATCTATTCCAAGCTTAGTTCATACAATTTGTATGCTCCAGCTTGAGGGGGAGTGTTAGATATATTATATCTTTTATCTTTTAGTTAGTTTGTTATTATTTCTCATTTGTATTTTGGGCTTAGCCCATATTTCTTCTATTATAAATAGAGAACCCTATGTGCGTATTTAACACAAGGGAGATTAATCTCAAATATAGTTTTTCACTATATTCAACAGTTTCTTTACTCATTCTTGTGTTGTGACTCTTGGAGTGTGTTAGAGAGTGAGCGTATTAGGCTTCTAACCCAGATTCCTAACAGATTCACGATACGTTATGTACAATACGATACAATTCATCCCCTGTGCAATACAAAACTAGGTGGAACTTACAACTACATGGGCTTCTCCATGCAGCACCCTATTATCTCAATCCTTAAATCTAAATTTGTCCTATTCTTTGTTTTCATTGACTTAGTTTTTATTGTGTTAGAAATCACTATGACAAAGATTTCAATCCGGATAGTGAGGTGCCATTGTTTTACTGAAACATTTCAATGAATGGTTTTGGATACAAGAACAAGAGTTACAATTGATAACAACTTGAAAAGTTCAAGGAATATAAGGGGCTTTTTGGAATGGACATGGCAATAGATACTAGAAATAACAAACAACCTGATAACTAAATTACTCTCATTACCATTCTTATTTGGTTTATAAATTTTTAATTACATAATAATTTAGTACTTGTTTGTTTTGATAGCTCTTTGGTGGGGAAACTATGGAGAAGGTAAAGAGTTACAAAAAGGTAGCCATGAAAATTTTGAGCCTCACATGTAGTGCGATGGAGCTTGAAAGGAATTGGAGCACATTTGACCAAATGCAAGAGAAGAAATAGATTGGAACAACAAAGATTAAATGCTAGAGTATGTGAAGTACAATCTTCAACTTCAGATGAGACAAAATAGTAGAGAAGAGAAGGGTGAAACTTATGATCCCATATGTTTGTGGGATATTTAATTGGATGATGAATGGATCAGTATAAAATAAAATCCTTGTTTGTTCATTGATTCCTCATGGACGGATGTACATGAGTGTTTTTATGAAGAGGGAGCTCCAATAAAAAAAAGGAATAGAGGTAAATATTTCTATTTAGAATTTTTAGAATTTAGAACTTCAAAGTTCAACAAACTAGAACTAACATTTATTTGTTTTTCTTTTTCTAATGTATGTCCTAGAAACTTAAATGCCAAGACCGATAAAAGTGGAACATAGTACGAAATGAGTAAGTTGAAGACATTGAAGAAGGAGAAGAACTTTCAATAGAAAATGAAGATAACATGAGTGATGTAGATCTTGGAGAGGAAAAGGATGAAATATGAATGATTAGGATAGAATCTTTTTTGTTTGTGGTTGTTTAGTGTGTATAAGCAACAACCATGGTCTGCGGTAATTATGCAGTAGCAGCAGCAACAACACTTATTTTTTGGATAGCTATAATGCAAAGTTTGTTCACTAGCATATATCCATAGTTATAGGAATCTTATGTAGCAACCACACTGTTTTTTTTATAACTTTGTTGCTGAAATTGGGTAGTAAATACATATATATACAACCACTCTTTTTTACTGAGGTTTTGTTATTGATGGTATATGTTACATTTTTTAAGGTTTATGAATCTTGTGATTCACGATACGAAATGATTCACTCTTCAAAACATAACGATTCACGCTTCAAAACATAAGCTGATACTTAGTTTGTATCTCGATTCAACTATCATGCTTTAGACAATTGAATAATGCAAATATTCAGGGGCCACCAAACAGAATGACTCATAAAAACAGACCACATGGTTCCAATCCTATTATGAACCAACGTATTCCACCCTAAAAAAACTGTCCTCACTACCTCCAAATATATTACAGGAAAAAAATATAAACCCTCCTAAATATTCTTCAGTTTCAGCATGCAAAGTCATAACGAAAATTTGACAATTACTATACAGTGTTTCCTTTACAGTTCTTAACATGATTTTCACACCTCTACTACAAAACTATATGTCATAGCTTTCACGTATTCAGCCATTTGGACATTTATTTTACTTTCAGAGCATGTTTCCATGCTACGTCAATTATATAAAAGGACTTCCTAGATATCATTTTTGCTTTCACTTTTCAGCCTCCACAACGCTACCATCATCCAGCATGCCATTATTGTATTATCGTTATGAACATTTTGTTTAGTGTGCTAAAGTTTTACTATTCTCAAATTCAACTTGGAAACTATAACTAGAATATAGTATATTTCAAAGATCAGTTTGAAAACTAAACAAACCTGAACAATAAACTCTTTATATTAGCTTATGAACGGTATGGAGTTGGCCAAAACATTTTAAAAAATTTGAACAGATTAATTGTTAGCACAACACGTCCTTAAAAATTAATTAATCAGACAAGATGCTTACAATAACAATAACTGGTGCTGGCAGCAAAATTACCTCATTACAAGAAATGGATGATCACAACATTGCCGAAGACGTAGAAGTAACTCCAATATTGAAGCGTAATTATGAAGAACACGTCCTTGCTCAACAAACTGATCAAACTTTACCTGCATAAATTTCATCAACAGGTTGGATCAGTGTGACTTGTTTCAATGCCAAATAATAAGGTAAAAATATTAAATTAGAAATTCAGAATACCTTAGATCTTTTGAATAGAGCTCCATAAAAGTCCTTTTCAGCTTTTGTCTGTTCACAGTAAATTACCTGCATATCAGCTGGAGGCAGAACTAAAATGGGCCTGCAAAAAATGATAAGTTAATAGAATAAACTACATGTTAAAATAGCAAAGGTCTTTAACTAGATCACTGACTTGCCCTCTCGATCTGTACTATGTTTAGTTCTCCTCAACATAATTGGCTTCAAAATTGATTGAACTAACTTGAGCCCTCTTTCATCACCACCCTCAAATGGTTTCTGAATAAGTTTGTTCCACCTGGATAGTCATATAAAGCAAATTTCCAGACAGTCCAGTAGTTCAGCCACATACCCACTTGAAAAGATTGAACAATCAAGATAATAAACAGAGTAGTGAAAGTGATAACTTCTAATAAAATGTTTTCCCACTATAAATTATTTGCCTTAGATGTGTTAGGTTTCTGCGTAAGAGACCTAACTATTCTCACAACACCCACTCACGCCAACGCCAATAACAAGAGAAAACAAAAGAAATGTGTATAAACACTGTAATCGTATGTATTCACTGTAACTGTAAAACGAAAACAATGACAACTAGGGAGCCTAATCCCCCTCAACAAGGTCCAAGACCTGTTTACAAAACGTAAGAAAATGATTGACTGCCTCAACAGAAATGGGGAATGTTTATTTATACTTTCTCTCTACCCCTAACCAACTTTCCCGCTCTTTATATTCCTCCTATCGTTCGGTATTAGTGTAGATACCGTTCGGTCCTTCACTCCTTCCTCCCACAGTTCAGTATTAGTGTAGATACAGTTCGATCCTTCACTCCTTCCTCCCACCGTTTGGTATTAATGTAGATACCGTTCGGTCCTTCACTCCTTCCTCCCACCGTTTGGTCCCTTACCGTTCGGTACTCTTCTTTTTCCTCCTTTCATAAACTTTCCACTTCCTAACAAGATGACTATGTTAACAATCGTGACATCCAACTTGGCTCATACTTCGAACTCCAGTTTAATTACACAAATTTAGACAAAGAAACATTACTTCCAAGGTGTGAAATGTTTCGTCCATAGATGCCATTGTAATCAACCAACACAAGTTTGAAAGGCTAAGTAAAAAAGGATGGTCAATCAGACCACTTGTCTTAAGCTTACACAAGATTTATAATAAAAAAATCATAAACTGCATGTACAAGTCTTGTTACCATTGTTATTTTTTCAATCCTTGAAAGAAATAGGTCCAACTTCTAGAACGTATAATATTCTAAAACTTCCAAATTTGAATCAAAACTTCAATTTAAACAATATTTAACCTCCCCCCACAAAAAAAAATCTAAATCTGGCACTATCCAAAATCAAAAGATGGCCTTCAGAAATAAAAGAATAAATAAACAGTTCAAAAAGCCTAATCATGAAGAGAAAAGAGGAGAAAAGTACAGAACATTGGACATAATAAAGACAAAAAAAAAGAATTTACCAGGCCCAATGACCCCATGGCTCTATTCTCAGAAACCGCAGAAGACTGTAAATATCCTCAAGGCTGTTCTGTATATTAAAAAGGGCTCATGTCAGGATCCATAAAAACTACATCTGTCATGAGACTCTGGACTACTCCAAAATAAGCCAATACAAACACATAGGCAGCAGGTCAGATGAAAACTTTGAAGTAGAGACTCATTTGGAAAAGAAATCCCAAAATTGATGTTTTAGCTTTACTGAAAAAGTTTTTCATACCCAAATCATTTGGAATTGAAAAAAGAATAAAGTATTCCAAAAACTAAGGGTTTGACAGCATTGTAAGGTATGTGTACTCCAGACCAAGGGTTATACTGTTTAAACACAATTCCAACAAACAGCGCTATAATAAAAACATTAATAATGATGGTACTAAGATGTCACAAAGATTTTAGAATTTCCAGCTCCACATCTCAGCACAAATGAGCAAACCCTCATCAACCAGGAAACTACAATGACATGGATAGAATCTAATTATACAACCCAAAGATGGAAACTGCAAGACATAGTCAAAGCTAAATAAAGATTTTATAAGTTTAACCATATGAAGCGGCCTTGGTGCCAATTAAAGGTTTATGGCATATCAAGTTGATGCATCACATAATTTAGGATCAGTATAAAAATGTTTATTCAGGGTAATTTAATTAGTTAATTAATCCACATATACAAAAAATAAATTAGTCAGCCGTAAGATAGAGAAAGACTCCATTATAATGCACCTGAATTGGGGTGCCTGTTAGACACCAACGTCTGTCAGCAATAAGAGCAGCAGCTGCAACAGAAACTTGGCTCTTAGAAGATTTTATGGTATGTGCTTCATCAAGAACAACTCTAAACCACCGAATTGAGAAGAGTCCACCATTATCATCTGCATTCTGTACATAGGACAGATATTCACTAGTTGAAAAGTCTCGAGAGATGAAGTAAATAGGCGCATCAGAGATAGTATACAGGTTTCAACTACCTCACTGGAAAATTCAGAGGCCAAAATTCCATATGTAGTAATTACAACATCATTATGAGCGAGACTTTTTGCATCTTTTGGCCTACTTTGTCCGTAGTGAACATATAGAGACAGAGATCCAAGGTGCACGTGAGTTTCAATCTCAGCCTGGATAAATTGAAATATGTTCAGAAATGGAAAGCATTTGACTTACTCTATACATCCCACATCTGAATATAACGTGAAATTACTTTGAAGTGGAGAAAAGCAACAACAGAGCTTCATATTATAGACAACACTAATACCTTCCATTG
The DNA here is from genome assembly GCF_016808095.1 of Vigna angularis. Taxonomy (NCBI): domain Eukaryota; kingdom Viridiplantae; phylum Streptophyta; class Magnoliopsida; order Fabales; family Fabaceae; genus Vigna; species Vigna angularis. Next base: position 5,461,854 of record NC_068980.1, on the reverse strand, counting down.
CCCAAGAAGAGTCATCGGACATATTATCAAGTTGCCACCACTTGTTAGAGAGTTCATTTGCTTTGTTGGCTTATCAAAACCCGAAAATTTGGTTGCTTTCTTGGGTATGTTTGAAAAAGTGTGCACATTATCACTAACTTCACCAACTTCAGTAAAGGACTTGGCTATGGGTTGATTGCCTACTGATTCACCCTTTCCTGAATGGGCAACTAGAAGGGATATGGTCATGATGGTCTTTCCAAGCCCCATAGCATCTGCCAAAATCTTCAAATTCACAACAAAATAAGACATCACAAACGTTGAACAATGTGAAAGCAAGAAAATTTCCAGGGTTAATTCCTGAAGAAACATACTCCTCCTCTGGCCATTTGAAGGGTGCTAGGAAATTCTATTGTAGCTTCACCAGAAAATGCATTCAAGTAAATGATAAGCTCCCTCCTAACAAGTACAAGAACAAATACTTCATCAAAACCACTCATTGATTTTTCTATGAGCACATTAAACACGATTTTAAATTGTGATCCACAACCGCGATTGTGGACTCATCTAATGCATGTCCATAATTTGGTACCCACAATGAAAACAGAATTTCAAACCATGATATTAAATAACCACTGGCATACTTGTCAGCAAGGTGATATGCCTCCCAACATGGATGGAGGGTTGTTGCAGTCTCATCCATGCATTTTCCCTTCTCCATCTGGATCATCCAATAAAGTGCCTGCTTTTGATAAGGTCGTAGATTGCACTGAAGATTAGCAGGGGGGTCCATTTCCTGAACAACACTAAATGGTTACATATTATTGCACCATTTATATGCATAAGTAAAACAGTTCATGTTATTCTAAGAATATAGCACCTCTAACTCTTCACTTGATCCAACACCAACAATATTCTCAACCTCAATTTCAGAAATAGATTCCTCATTGTCGTTTTCATTGCCATTTTGAGAAGGATGCTCAAACTTGGCACGTGGTAATGTTACCTGGAGAGAATATATCTAGTTAAAGAAAGGTACCATGCAAAAATGGCTGCAGAAATAGTCACAAACCAGTTATTTATGTAGTTTTGTACCTTTTCACTGAGAGGACGCTTGTTGGAATAGAAATCGCCTGGAGTTAACTCTGCCTAAAAATCAAGTAATGGAAGTCAATATTTGAGTACAATTCTTCAGAGTTACTTGATAGTTACCTTATCCAACAATACAAGCTAACTCTGCAGGCATTAAGAAAATATCACAACTTTCAACCAAATATACCAACGTTATAAAAGACGTTAACATGAAACAGAAACACAGGACCAACAATCACCTCTTTAAAAGGGTTTAAACCCAGCAACCGAAACAGTGTTGGCAGCGGATGAAACACAGATTCATCCGTCGAGTTGGCAGCATCCTTGAGAGAAACCTGGTGATGCTTAGCAAACATTGAACTATTGATAAATACACTGAAAAAAATCCCAGAAGAAGGCAGAAGTCAGTTCTCACCATCAAAAACATTAACAGCAAACATAAGGTTTAGAAATAAACTTTGTCATAAACACTCCTCCAGAAAATAAAAAATATAAGGAAACAATGAAATAAGCTTTCTGGTAATAGAGTGAACTTAAAGTTGCCTCATTAAGTTCTTCAAAATTTAATTTTTATCTTGCATACTAATTATAGCTTATGAAAAACTCATTTCACTATGTAGTAAATAGGTTTATCTAAACCTTCCTACAAAGTGGTGACAAAATAAGTTGTAATCTGTGACCTGGAATTTCACATTGAACATTACTTACCTTACTGACAAAATAATAGAGTCCATGATGCCCAAAACTTGAGGAGCAAATTTACAGTTTCCCTCAATCCTAACCTTATGATCTCGCACGAGAGGCAAAAGACACCGAGCCCATTCCTTTGGTATTCTACCAATCTGCCAAAACCAAAAAAAACCAGTTAATAAAAACAACAGCACAGATTAATATGATCAAACTCCACCACCTCCTACACAACACAACCTCCCCAGCTTGTTCAGTAGAAAACCGAACTATCTCCGAACACGCCGCAGCCCGTCCAAACCCCTTTCCTGTAAAGGGGGAGGATAATTTCTTTGTCGGAAACTTGAAAATCACAGTCTCACCGGAATTTATACTCCTCCCTTTACACGTGGACAAACCCGTCATTTCACCGCAATTCACCAACCACCAATCATCACTGTTATTATCAATGCGTTGTTCACTGAAGCTAGGCTTGGTGACGATAGGAGTGGAAGGGGAGGGTTTTGGAGGAGAGACTGAAAGTTGATTATTGGGGCGGGTGGGATTGAATCTTGGGGCGGTGTGAGTGTCCAAGATGATGTTGATGGCCGCATTGACGTCGTTTTTGGCCATGTGGAGGGCTCTGATGATTTCCATGTCGGAGAATTCTGAACCCACGATGGATCTCACGGTGGACAGGTGGTGGTCGCTGACCTTACTTCCCATCGGAACCCTAACCCTAGGTTCTTGATTTCGCAATAAAGAGTTTGAAAATTTGATAGAAAAAAGAAATGGAGAAAAAATACACAGTTCTAAACTCCAAAAGACGCGCCAGAACTGAGTGACGGTGAATAATGAAGGACTCTGTTATTATTTTGGCATTATTTGTCTTGCATTCCCGCCATATCTATTATCTCATTTTATAATGCTCATATTAATTACACCCTACTTCACACTTTATTTATCACATTTTTTTTGTTATTGCCTCAAGATATTTTATTTTAATTTTAATTTTAAATATAAAAAAAATGAAAAAAATTATAATATTTAAATTTGTGAACAAATATTATACAGTTGTCTTAAAAATATCAAATTAAGTTAAGTAAAGTTTGAATATAAAAGTAAAAAAGTATTCATGTCCTATGATTCACAAGAAGAAAAGTTCATTTTTGTACTGTATTTAGTATTAATATTTAATATTTAATATAAATTTGTTTACATCTAAATTAAAAGTATTTTAAGAGTTTTTCCAATTAAAAATATAAACTTTTTTAATTAAAAAAAAAAACTCTCAAAAATAGGTTTAATATTGTATGTTTCAAGTGTGTGTGTAAAAAAACATAAAGATATGTGTATTTTAATACATGTTTTTGTATTTGACCGTCAACTTTATGGCACAAAGGAAACCCTTTCTCGGAATAAAATTTAAAATAAAAACTCAAATTGTTTAAAAAATATTTTTTGTTATATTATTTGAAATACAAACATACATGAAATACGTGTTTTACTTTTATAGATGGTGAATAAAGTATTAATTTGAAATATATATTATAAATTTCCCCACTTTTTCTATCTACCTAATTTTGTTCTGGAATATATTAGAAAAGAACAAGTACAAATTAACTTTTGAAATTATTTAAAATACCAAAACTATTAGAAAACACAAATTCCACATGTTATGTAAATGATAAATAAACTATCTCAAGCAACAAACTCATATATAATTAAAAGAAAACAATGCATCCTTGAAGATTTTCTAACATTAAATATTTTCTTTCACCTTGTTTGTATATTCTAGAACATGCTACATGCAAATGATAAATAAATTAAATATATTTAAAAATATTTAAAATACCAACATTATTAGTAAAAAGTTACGGATCATATGAATTAAATATCCACAAGTAAATAAGTAGATATTTAGTATTTTTAAAACAGGTCATTCAATTCTGTTTGATTATCATGGATTAGTCATGTAATGAGTCAATCTAACTCGATTTTCTTAAAATATAAATAAAGTTCAATCCAAATATGTTAAACTCTACATATAATACAGTCTAAAATTATATTAAATTTCAAATACAATTTAAATAGAAATAGAAGAATGTCTCGCTCGTAAATTTATGACTCGTGTTGAATATAGTATCTGTTGTGAGCAGCAACAAAGTTATTATTCGCAAGTCCATAAGGAGTATGAGAGATAGGTTTAGAGCTATTGTGAAGGACGACTCAAACTACTTTATTTTGGTGAACATGTATTCTTTTTGGATGAGTATATTTTGTATGGTAGAGTATGAAGAACGACACGTGCTTTCGAATTGCTTGATTGTGATATGTTTTGGATGTAACTTATAATTAAGATGACCTTGTGTGATTTTGATAACATTAATACAATAATGATGTTTATTTTTTATTTTATTTTATTGGTTGATTATTCAAATACTTTATTTCTATTATTTGTGTATTGAAATGATTGTATAACTAGTGTTACTACACAGAAACATATTTTTACAGATTTGATGTAATGATTTTGATTTAATATTTGATAATTTTCAAAATTGAAATACATTTTGGCATTAAATAAATTAAGATTTTTATTACTTTAGTTTTCCGTGCAATGGTATTAAGTTTTGAATTAATTGCAAAATAGAATGTTTCATTTTTTTACTCGTGGCATGATAAGACGAGTGTTACACACATGACATGACGCGGTGACTGGCTCATATGCGTAACAGACTGTTGCCAACAGTGGTGGTGAGATGATTCAGTTTGTTTTAACTACATTGCAACTGCAAATATAACCTTTAACTAATTTTCGCAGTGTTCGCTTGAACAGATTTTACTATTCAGAGGCGAATGCGAGCGATGAATTGAGAGTGAGAAGGTGTTCGTTTGTACGGATTTGCGAGCGACGAAATGATATGATTTGCGAGATGGGGTTATTTTTTTCATCCCGCTGAAACGAGGAGATTTGTGCTGATTTCTTCACAAATTACGTGTGTGCCCTCGTGATTTTGTTAACTTCACACTTTTGGTGTGCAACGCTCTTAGCCCTGGCTGGCGAGATTCTCTGCCATTGACACAACCATTCAAGACGAAGAACGAGGTTGATTGCAGCTTGATGTTGAGGACAACTTGATGCATGAAGATGAAGTTTACTGAAGCAGCAACGCTTGAAGAAGAGGTGGTTCATGGGCATGTATTCGGTTCCACGAATTTGGTAACCGGTTACAGTGGTAAGATAACCGGTTACAATGGTAAGAAGAAAATGAAGATGAAGTTGTATTCGGTTTCATCACGCGTATCCGGTTCCACTCCTTCAAGAAATTGCAGAGAAGAACATACTCCTTCAAGAAATTGCAGAGAACAACGTATTCAGTTCCACGTTCTTGTATTCGGTTTCAGCTTTGAAGAATGCGTGTGCAGTAATCGGTTGCCCCAACATTCTTCCTCCGTCGTGCATGGCTGATGCGTGTTGCAGGCTGATGCGATTTTGATGATGGTGGAGGTTGGAAGGATATAGCGAGCATCCATGGTGGATGATGATGAAGACAAAACTGATAGGGATGGTGGAGGTTGGAAGGATATAGCGAGCATCCATGGTGGATGATGATGAAGACGAAGCTGATAGGGATGGTGGAGGTTGGAAGGATACAACGAGCATCTATGGTGGATGATGATGAAGACGAAGCTGATAGGGAAATGGGGACCCAACTCTTGAAGAAGACTTCAATGACCACTTATTTTTAGTACGTTTCATGATTCTAATACTACTAGAGTTTTCTTTTGGGAGAAAATCTTTGCCCGTGTTAGTATACTGGATACAGATGCAGTGAAAAATCCCTAATTATGATTTCAATGAAGAACATTGTGGGTTTCGGTGATTTAATTATATTTTAGATTATTTATTTAAAAAGTGATTTTGACATGATGTTTTTTAGATATTGTTAAAACAAAATCTTTCAAATATATAACTATACAAGAGGATATAGTTTTCTTATTTGATATTTGGTTGCTGAGAGAGTAACATAATGTTAAGTTAAATAATATTCATGTAAACACATACAAATCTCGGATTTACTCATTGCGAAAGGTAACAAAAATTATAATTTTTTTACTTTTTAAAAATTAATTTTAATAATTATTTTTAATTTTTTATTCTCTATAAAAAAATTTACAATTAAATATAACATTAACAAATATAATTTTATATTATTTTAATAATTAGGGGTATTTTGGTAATCGATTACAACTCATTGGTAAACAATTACACGAACAAAATCCTGAAGTCTTTTGAAACTTCTGCATCAAAAAATACACCTATAATCGTTTACAGATGCTTGGTAAACGATTACACGAACAAAATCCAAGATTTGTACAGAAACTTGTATTGGAGGACTCAGTTGTGGTAACTTGTCAAACCTTTCCCTAGACATGAACAACCAAATAATTTTTTCTTCTTCATAAACATTTTTACAATTAAATATAACATTACAAAATAACATTTTATAATACTTTTATAACTAGGGGCAATTTGGTCATCTTCCTTTTCTACCAATTAAACTAATTTTTAAAATTTATCACATCAATCAAATCCTACACTAATTCTCATAAACTTTACTTCCAAATTCACTCTCAATTACCCACAAATCCACTCAAAAAAACAACTAAAAAATTACCCTCAAATCCACTCAAATCCATTCAAATCATCTCCCCCAATTTAGACAAAAAAGAAGATTAGATTATATTAATTTTTAAAATTTAAAACAAAAACAAATAAAAAAATGGGCTATGTAAAAAAAATTGAAAATAGCTCAAATGATTAAATATTTAAAATATTATTCTTGCTATGTTATCTCATTTTCTAAAATAAATTGCTATATCTTTTTATACATGAGTTTAATTTTTTAAATTAAAGTTCGGAAGATATATAAATTATTTATAAAAAGTTTAAACAATCTACAGATTTTTAATATTTTTTATTATAGATTTAATTATAATATAATTTATATATTTTCAAATATTTTTGTTATAAGTTGTTATTATATAAAGTTGAAATAACAAACAAAAATTGAAAATAATAATAATTTATTTTTAAACGAAATTCAACAAACTTAGCAGTAGATTTTACCAGCAAGAATACGAAGAGAATGTGATTTGACGGAATACTAATACTAAAAGTTAAAATGGTTAAATAAATAAATGAATTACAGAACGTGCGTTTGACTCGTCCGAGTGAAATCGGCACACGGACCCGACGTGGGATAACCACAACAAACCTCTTTCCTGGAGGGTGTAACACCATCACTAGCAAAATTTCCCTCTCTGCTCTCCTCTTTTTCTTCTCACAACCCTAACATCTTTACCGCAATTCTCATCACTCACTTTCTCTACCACCTTCCACGTCGTTTCGTTCCATCCCAACAAACCCTAAACCTTTCGTCAAACACAGAAAACTCTGCAAAAAACAGCAGAGACGCTTCATTCTCCTTCTGATTCCACGATGGAGCCTCCCGTTGTGAGATCTAGAGGTCGCCCGCGTAAACGGAGAAGAGAAGAGGACGGAACTGTCGCCGGCGATCCGAAAACGTTTCCTGAGGCGAAGAAGGCGCCTCCGGTTGCACTGGTTGGTCGATACGTGCTGAAAGAGTTCCGCGGGAACACGGTTCTTCTCGGCAAAGTCGTCCGCTACGAGAGCGGGTTGTACAGAGTCGTGTACGAGAGTGGCGGATTCGAGGACTTAGATAGCATCGCGATTCGTAGGATACTTCTCCTTGATAGCTATTTCGACGATGATTTAATTCGGAGGAAAGGCGAATTGGAGGAGTCGGTGTTGCCGAAGATTGCGGAGGTACGGGAGAGAGGTTCGAGCGAATTGCACGGCGATTTATTGGTTGAGAGCGAAGAAGAACGAGATGAAACGGACGACGAGTCGTGCAGCGAGGCTAGGGATTTGAGTTCCGATTCCGAAACGCCGATACCGTCTGCACCCACGCTGCCGCCTTCTTCTGGAACAATTGGCGTTCCGGAATCTTGCGTTCTGAATCTCCTTTCAGTGTACGGATTCCTGCGGTCGTTTAGCATTCGTCTGTTTCTCAGTCCTTTTACTTTAGACGAGTTTGTCGGTGCTTTGAACTGTAAAGTTTCTAACACGTTGCTTGATGCAATTCACATTTCGCTGATGCGTGTTTTGAGACGTCACCTTGAAAACATTTCACCAGATGGTTCGCGGCGTGCAACAAAATGCCTTAGGTACTTAATTCTATTACTTTTTTTTTAGTTCGATTTTAGCAGTAGATTTAGTTTTAAGGCCAAACATGGATGCAGTTGCTTTTGGTACTGTTTTCTGATTAGAGTTAGAGGTTATTGATACTGTATAAATTGTTTTATGTTTTATGACTAGTATGTCACGTGCCAGTTTATTTTATTGGCGGTAAAACACGAAGTGTTCTGTTTATGTCATCAATTTTCATCCAAGGAGGCCTGGAGACCTACTTTTAGTGTGATGATATTTTTTTTAGTGAAATTGGTGTCATGTCCCATTCGGTTTGACTGATTGAAAACAACCGTTCCATTTATGTTCCCATTTTTGTTCTTTGATGGCTCGGCGGAGGACACAGCTACCTTTATTCTACTGGTTAACTTGTTTTCTTCTTGTGTAGATCCCAAAAACATTTGTAGGAATCTTATATTTTTTGACTGTTAGGCCAAAGTGTTGTACTAGAATTTCAAATAAACGAAAATGTCTTTGTTTGAACCATCGATTAATTTTATGCAGGACAATAAGTCTGTCATTCTTTTAATTTCTCAATACACACACCATTGTATATGCCCTAGTGTTCTATTTGTGAGATTTCTTATTTTAAAAAATATTAATTGGGACATGTATTTTATTTTTCAGGTGCATTGATTGGAGTCTCCTTGATGCTTTGACTTGGCCTGTTTTTACGTTTCAGTATTTAGCAATTTATGGTTACACAAAGGGACCTGAGTGGAAAGGATTTTATAATGAAATTTTTCATGGCGAGTACTATTTATTGTCTGCAAGTAGGAAACTGATGATTTTGCAAATTCTCTGTGATGATGTTCTGGCATCTGAGGAGTTTAAAGCTGAAATGAACATGCGTGAAGAATCAGAGGTTGGGATTGATTATGATAATGAAGATAGCCTTCCTACTGAAATTGGGCCCAGAAGAGTTCATCCAAGATATTCCAAAACTACTGCCTGCAAGGATAGTGAAACTAAGAAGTATGTTTCAGAATTGAATGCCGAGGATGTCGATGGCAATGGAGATGAATGCCGCTTGTGTGGCATGGATGGAACCTTACTTTGTTGTGATGGTTGTCCTGCAGTTTATCATTCAAGGTGTATTGGTGTGATGAAAATGCATATACCGGATGGGGAATGGTATTGTCCAGAGTGCAAAATAAATATGATTGGGCCTTCTATTGCACGGGGAACATCACTGAAAGGGGCTGAAGTATTTGGAAAGGATTTGTATGGGCAAGTTTTCATGGGCACATGCGACCACTTACTGGTGTATGTTACATCTTTTTTGTGTTTCTTTCATTCCATTTATTATGCTGGATGAGTCCTTGTCCTATTTTGAATTTGTGTTCTGGTTTTTTATTTATCTGTTTTACTTTTTGCTGTCATTCCCAGTTCTAGCTTTAGATGTACTTGCAAATTTGAGGTTAGATTTTGATATTATATTTTTGCAGACTCGATGTCAACCGTGATGAATTTTGTCTTAAGTACTACAATCAGAATGACATTCCTGAAGTTCTCCAAGTCCTTACTGCATCTGAGCAACTTAGACCTATATACAATGGCATTTGCATGGCAATGTTAGAGTATTGGAAAATTCCAGAAAACTTCTTATCCATTTGTGTCACAAGTGTACCGAAAGTAAACTTAACAAATTCAAATACAGACGTGTTACTTTCTCCCATGATTGAAGAAAAGAATCAAGCTGTAAGTTCAGTGAAGGCAGAATACAGTTTAACATTTTCAAATGGAATTTGTAGTGATAATTTGGAACCATCTCTTGATGCTTCTTTGGTTACAAGTTGTGGTCCTGCTCCTGGAAGCAGGTACAATACGAGAACTACTGTGAATTTGAAGCTTTGTGAGGAAACTGCAATGAATTCGACATTTTCAATTGTTAACCATCAGTTCAATCCCAAGTTTGAAAATTCTGTTAATAAGTCAACTGCAGTCAGCCCTGCTAAGTGCACCTTTGTAAACAACCAATTTAATAATTATGGGCACACAAATGACTCAAGGCTGCCTATGAATTTGTCTTTGCAATCTAAAGGTGACCAATCTGGTTTTGGAAAGTGCAAAGGCAGTTTGACTAAGGATTTTATGTACACTGGTTTCTCCTATAAACCACAGTCATATATTAATTGCTATATGCATGGTGATTTTGCGGCATCTGCTGCTGCTAACCTGGCCGTTCTTTCTTCTGAGGATTCCAGATCAGAGGGTCATGTGTCTGATAACTTGGGCAAAGCAACATCTGGAAACACTTATTTGCTTGCAAAAGCATTCTCCCAAACAGCTTCACGCTTCTTTTGGCCAAGTTCTGAAAAGAAGCTTATAGAGGTTCCAAGAGAGAGGTGTGGTTGGTGCCTTTCTTGTAAAGCCCTTATTTCGAGCAAGAAAGGATGCATGTTAAATCATGCTGCTCTAAGTGCCACCAAAAATGCAATGAAAATCCTTTCTGGTCTTGCTCCAGTAAGGATTGGAGAAGGAATCATCCCTAGCATTGCAACTTATGTTATATACATGGAGGAAAGTTTACGCGGTTTAATAGTTGGGCCCTTTATAAGTGAATGTTATAGAAGGCATTGGCGTAAACAAGTGGAACGGGCCACATCATTTAGTGATATAAAACCTCTTCTACTCAAAGTGAGTGATTGTTATTAATTTTTAATCAAGGAGATTCTTTAATTTTTAATGTCTGGACTCTAGATATATTGCCTGCATTTCTTTCACTTGTTAAATGTGCAGATTTATAAATCATTTGTTTTTGGTTGGTTAATGAAATTGTTCTTTTCAGCTCGAGGAGAACATTCGAACAATTGCTTTTTGTGGGGACTGGGTGAAGTTGATGGATGATTGGTTAGCTGAATTTTCTACAATCCAAAGTGCTGCAGTTACTCTTGGAACTACACAGAAAGGTGCAACATGTGGGAGGCGTAAGAAACAGTTATCTATCAACAAAGTTACAGCCGGTGCTTGTCCTCAAAATTTTGTTTGGTGGCATGGCGGGAAATTTTCCAAATCTGTATTCCAGAAAGCTGTTTTGCCAAAAACCATGGCCAGAAAAGCAGCCCGACAAGGTATTCTAGTATATATTATACCATTCTCAACAGGAAGTAAATTATTAGCTAAATTGGATTGTTGCATCTTCATTCAGTTATTGATTCACTATGAACTGAAATGGAAATCGTCTCAAGTGACCCTAATTGGTCATTTTCTTGTTAAAATTATATTATTGTGTTAAATTAAAAATTATACAATATTGTTCATTTCTAAATGTATTTCTATATATATATATATATATATATATATATATATATAATATTACATAATTAATATTGTCAACTCATAATTCGGGAGTTTAGAAATAGTGGCTGTCAAACTTGAATTTGCTATAATTGAGTTGCCAATTGCATTTGAAATAATTTTAATTTGTATGGGAATAAAAGCACTGATACTGACTGTTTTTGGTATCAGGTGGTTCGAGGAAAATTTCTGGCATATTATATGCTGATGGCTCTGAGATTCCTAAAAGAAGCAGACAGGTTGTTTGGAGAGCAGCAGTTCAAATTAGTAGGAATGCAACCCAGTTGGCCCTTCAGGTCTCCTCTGATTTATATATATATATATATACACACACACACACACACACACATATATATATATATATATATATATATATATAGTAGTTATTTTTTTTCGTTAACAATTCTTTTTTTTGCATCAGCATGTTGGATTTGTCAATAACTTAAATGATATTTTTTGATCATTTGCACCAGGTTCGATATCTAGATTTTCATATCAGATGGAATGATCTGATTCGTCCCGAGCACAACCTCCTAGATGTGAAAGGTCAAGATACTGAAGCATCTGCTTTTAGGAATGCAAATATTCATGAAAAAAGAATTGTGGAGGGCAAAATTTTGTATAGAGTAGCCTTTGGAAGCCAAAAACATCTTCCTTCTCGGGTAATGAAACATGTTGAAGTAGAGCGAGGTCCTGAAGGAAAGGAAAAGTTCTGGTTTTCTGAAAAACGGATTCCTTTATATTTGGTAAAAGAGTATGAAATGCGTAATGGAAAAATGCTATCTGATAAAGAGTACATGTACATTACATCTCAGTTGCACAAAAGGCAGTTGAAAGCTACTTACAAGGACATTTTTTTTTACCTTACCTGCAAGAGAGACAAATTGAACATGCTATCATGCTCTGTTTGTCAGCTGGGTGTTTTAATTGGGTAATTACGTTTAGTTGTTACTGTTTTATTCAGGTGTTTGTTTACGCTATTCCTTTTCTTTTACATTAATTTTTCTAACACCACAATTTGTCTCGGTTTTATTTCAGGAATGCTCTCAAGTGCAGTGCCTGTCAAGGTAAGCTCCTTGTGTCATCCATCATCGTTTCATTTATTTTAGTATGCTGTGATGAAGTTTTTATTTTATTTTTGAAGTGAAATTTTTTCTGTTTCTTATGAAACGAATTAGTGTTTTCCATTGAATAAACACATGAATACCATATTGCCCGTTTATTTTGTCTCTGCTTATTTAGTTTAATCTTTTATTTCATACGGGCACAGGTTATTGTCACACGGGTTGTTCAGTGAGTTCAACTGTCTCTACATGTGAAGAAGTTGAGTTCTTGGCCACATGCAAACAATGTCATCATGCCAAATTACTTACTCAAAAAGAGTCTTGTAATGAGTCTCCAACCAGTCCCTTACTCTTAGAAGGACAAGAACAAAGCACTTCAGCAGTTCTGAAGGGATCAGGGCCTAAATGTGATGGTCAAGAATTGATGTCTTCTAGGACAAAGAATAGTCGATCTGACACAAAACGATTTGCTTCTGATTTCTCTTTGGAAACAAAAGGCCGTAGCAGAAATTGTTCTTGGGGTATTATATGGAAAAAGAAGAACAACGAAGATACGGGCTTTGATTTCAGGCTCAAGAACATTCTTTTAAAAGGAGGTTCAGGCCTGCCTCAATTGGAACCTGTTTGTCGCTTGTGCCAAAAACCTTATAATTCTGATCTAATGTATATCTGTTGTGAAACATGTAAACGTAAGTTTTTTACCAAGGTAATAAGTGCTGACATTTTTACCTACTTTCCTTTATTTATCTAATTTCTGAGTTTTACAGATTGGTACCATGCTGAAGCTGTGGAACTTGAAGAGTCCAGACTGTTTGATGTGCTGGGCTTCAAATGTTGCAAGTGTCGCAGGATAAAGTCGCCTGTATGTCCTTTCTCTGATTTGAGTTACAGGACTCAAGAGGACAAGAGGTCTTCAAGGGCTTCAAAGAAAGATTACTTTGGGGGAGATTCTGATTCTGGTACACCTATTGACAGGAGCACATGTGAGCCTGCAACTCCTATCTGTCCTGCAGTGGATTTCTCTAGACAAGACAATGATCCTCTGCTGTTCTCCCTTTCAAGTGTTGAGCTTCTTGCAGAACCCGAGTTAGATGCAAATTGTGTGGGCAATACTGTCTCTGGGCCAGGACTTCCTAAGATATCTAAACGTGAGAGGGAGAATAATGGTTCTTTTAGAGGTAATCTTCACGCTGAGTTCTCAACCAGCAATGAGATGCTTTCCAAATCAGTAAAAGATTTATCCCCTTCTGTCGAAGATGCCTCTGCTAACTGCAGTCTTCTGAAGGACCCCGAAATTGTAAATTATCATGAGTTCGTGGATTTTGAACCTCATACCTACTTCTCACTGACTGAACTGCTCCACTCTGATGAGAATATTCAATCTGAGGAAGCTGACGCTTCTCGGGTCTTCTCGGGTTGTTTGAAAAATTCTTCTTGTGTTCCCGAAGGATGCGGAACTGTTAATTTAGCATCCAACTGTGAGCCTACAAATTTGTTACAAGGAAATGTTTATAGTTGTCAGCAATGTTCACAAAAGGAACCGCTCCCTGATCTCCATTGTGAGATTTGTAGGATTTGGATTCATAGGCAGTGTTCACCTTGGGTGGAATCACCATCTCGGCTTGCAAGTTGGAGATGTGGTGATTGCCGGGAATGGCGATAGCAGATTTTGTTTGTCATCCTTTCCAGTGAGAGTTCTATTGGGCGGTAATTGCCAGGAATGGCGCTAGCATACAAATTTTGACTGCCAATTTTAGTATTAGTCATACGAGCTGGGTCAGTATGTTTGTGTGCATTGATTTGTTCGGGTGTACACGAGTTGAATGAATTGCCGCGGGACTTCTTGTGCCACTTTAGAGTTTAATTCATCTACAGGTCACTATGGATTTTGTTACCTGCGACTGAGATGGTCCTTGAGTAATTTTGACATCCGATACATGTTTACAACCCGTGAACCATTCGGTTGAATGTTCTGGGAGCCATATCGGTTTAGATTACTCAATAATTCCATTTCCTCCCACTCACTTCTATTACTGGATTCATGGGAGATAAGCATGTTTTTGTGTTGCTTATCTGACAGGATTATTTGTATAGATTGGATTCTCATTTTTTTGGAGGTCGGTCAAAAAGTGAAGCCTTCTCCTCTTGATCTTTAAGCTCAAACCGTAAGATGCCTAGAGAGCTACCTTTCCCTGGCCTCATCAATAGTCATTCTTTATACACCCTCTGCACTGTACAATCGTTTTCATTCAGCTTCCCTAGGCGCTTTAGGATTTCATAACCTTTTCCAAGATTATGCTACTATACTAATCAAAGAAATATAGGCTTTGCAAATTTAGTGTTTATTGAGTTTATAATTGCATTCGTCTTCGTACTACCAGGGAATTTAAGATCGGTCATCATTTTGTTAGGAAAATCGAACATTTCATATACATTCAATATTAACTACTTTTTCGAAGACCTGATGAAATTCCAACCTTTCTAAATGACATTAACTATTTCGAATTTGTATTGACATTTTAAACAAATCGGCAAAATCTTAGTTATATTTTCATTTTAATCTCAACTTATATTTTCATTTATGATATTTCTTGATTACTACTTAAGTTTTCGCTATTTACATTATTAGGGATTAAAAAATGATAAACATCTATTCGAATTCCATTTAGCTTTTGAATTTTTAACTATAAAGCTACGATTAATCATACAAAGGAAACTTCAATACATTTACTCGTGTATTTTAATATAAACATAAAATCCTAATGCATCGATAGCAAAAATGAGCTAGTCCTTACTCCACAAGCTATTATTGTATACGTAATATCAAAATAACAATTTCAAACTTACAATTGTTTCTATCAAAGGCAATATCTTACACGATATCAGGTGCACCGCAAACAAATCCAGATAAACTGGGAAAGGGGAAAAATATGAGAAAACTAAAACCCTTGCCCAACCGATATATAATCTCGCTTAAAGGACAATCACTTTGTGCAGAAAGAATCTCAAAAATGCCCACCAACCCAGAAATCCCTGCTCAAACACTCAGCCGGTAAACAAGCTCACTCGTAATTCCGCCAGCCCTTGCATCGTGATTTCGTATATCCACCTCACTAGCTTGAGGGAAACAGGGTTAGGATGTGTAGATGAGGTTTACAAATTTGTAATGATTAATGAACGAACACCTTTATGTTGTCATAAAAGAGCAGCCAGCATTGCCCCAGGATCCGTCAAGGATGCGGGAGCACTGCTGGGTTGAGCCACTGGAGATGCTGGAGCTAGCTGTGTCGGACGAATTGCGATAGGAGTGGGAATGCTCACTAATTGGTCTTTGATGAACTCCTTCAGCCTGCAACCCAACATTCCAATCATCAGCAAAAGATGCATGCAGAATCAATCTATTGAAAGCATCTTGTAAAAAAGTAGAAAACAAATCACGTACTCAAATGTTAGTGTTGGGTCCCCTGAAGCAACTGTCATTCGCAGCTGGGTTCTGTCAGCTGGGTCTGTCTCAATTCTTATCTGTGCACATCATTCACAATAAAGCTTTAAAACTACCTCAAGGTTCAACTAATGTAATCACTAACTTAATTTAATCATGAATGTCTGGAATGAACCTAAAACAAACAAGTTGTAATAACGACTACACTATTTGTAGGGACTGCGAATTGCAATGCAAGATATGTAGTTCAACATATGTACTTACTAAACAAAGCATTGCCCTAGTACTTTCTGAATAAAATGTTGTACTCGCAACGAGATTGTTTGGATTGGGATCCTAAAGCAGATAGATAGCAGAAACAATGTAGATTAGTAGTTGTTAAGAATACCAATAAAGATAAATAAAGAAATAAAACGAGAAACTTCAATATCATACAAGGCCAGGGGAAACTGTTATGTGGTAACTGCTGAATAAGTTTGCCATTTCAGGCAGTGGAAGTGGCCTAACACCTCTAACCTGCAAAACCAACAGGAAAGATGAATTTAAGTTTGCATGACCATACATAACAAGCCGGCAAAGCTATTACAAATCTGCCACAAAATTAAGAATAATAATCAAATTGGTAAATGATATCCAAACTTTACGTAATGCAGAATACATACCACTTCTTGAAGTTTCAAAGGTGGTCCAGGAAGTGATCTCCATTGAGGGAAAAACTCTTCAGCAGTTACAGATATAGGTTGGAGAAATTTATTTAGGACAGCAGGTAGGCGAAGTTTGACATTGACCTACGAAGCAACATATAAATATAAATTAATTAAAATAGCATTTGGTTGGAGAGATATGGAGGGGATGAATTTTTGTAAACTTTTCTTGTTCTGTTCAAGATGAGGAGAGAGAAGAGAGACAAAATCCCTTTTCATCAGTTTTGAAGAGCTAAGTGATTAAATAAATGTTTAGAGGACTAATTTAATAATTAAAATATTAGGACCACATAAAGTGATGCAAAAGGACTAATGTGGCGACACATGTAACTTAGGAGCCAAATGTTGTTCGTTTTTCTCTATTTAACAATGAGGAACTAATAGATAAATTAAGAAAAAAAAACCCTAACAATTTGGCTCTTAAGTTACAAGTATATCTCTAGGAGAAAGGCTGCAACCAATGTTCATAAACCTAAACCTAGGTGCACATAAAAAGAGCTTCTAAAAACGCTGTACAACAAAATAATATCACCTATTTAACAACTCCTCAAACTAGATCATAAATATTGTATGCACTATGCTTGGAACATATAAACTGAATTCTACGCTCTCTTAAAGTCCCAGTTTGAATGTCTGCAAGTAGGTTATCAGTGTTGACACAGTACCAAGTTCCTTGGACGACAATTTATCCATGACAAAATGACAATCAATCTGTGTTTAGTTCCTCGGGAAGCGTACAAGAAAATATGGAGTTTATGTGAGAGTTAGTGCAAGTGTTTAATATTAATTTGCCTCTATGTAGATGACCTACTAGTTTGTGAAAGCAATGCAGTGTAGAAATTGACAAGTTCAAAGTAGAATTATGATTTGAAAAAAGAGATCTGGGTTTGCTATCCTATTTTTTTGGGACTGTAATTCTGTCCAAATACTAGTTGATTGCGGTATACAGTTACAGAAGGAAGAAAGTGACAAGATACTCAATGCAACTTGTTGTATAAACAGATCTAGGGTTCATCCAAGTATTTCTCATTATGGGTTGTTTTCAAAGGATGGTAGTAATATTTGATGAAGTATTTGGCTACAGACAGGGTATGTGTTTATGATGTGTGGAACACCTATTTCGTAGTGCTCTAAGAAGTCAGTGGTGGGATTGTCTTCATGCCATGCGGAATACATTGCAACCTCAATGGGAGCTTATCAAGCCTTGTGGCTTGAGAACTTGAAATGAAGATTAGAATATAAGAGAATAAGAAGATGCTAGTAGACAACAAATTAGCCATAGGCTTGGCCAGACATCCTATGGCTCATGGAAGGATCAAGCATATTGAGACAAGATTTCAATTCCTAAGGGATCAAGTCAGTAAAGGAAAGGTGGAGTTAAAATATTGCAGTACTACTAACAGGTGGCTGATATTTTAACAAAAGCCTCTTAAGGCTGACAGATTCAAGTTGATTAGAGAGATGATAGCAGTGCAGCCTATTGATAATAATCTGAACTAAGGGAGAATGTTGTAGATAATTCAGTTAGTCTTGTGTTAGGTAGTTAGTGGACTGTTAACTAACTGCTGTAATAGTACTATAAACAATAATGATATATTGCGGCATACGTGTGAGAAATACAATTTCAAATTTAGTACCAGTTTCCTTTCCTTCAGTTTTGTGAGAGTGTTCAGTGTGTTCTAACATAAGTAGTCAACTGTTATTTTTTTTCTGACTAGCCTTGGACGCAGATGATAAACTCAACTCCATCAGAATTTTTTAAACTAGACAAATGAACCACAGGTTAAAATTTGAGTACCCTATCGTTACCAAACATGTAGGAGAAATCAAGAACAGCGACATCCCTGCTTGGATGGAGATTAATGACCTCAAGTGGGCATTGCACCTATACAATCAAAAGAGGGAAAATGTAAATTAACAAAATAACAATATTTGAAAGAAACCAACAGTAACAAAAGGATTCTCACTTGTGCCCGGGGAGGTATGGTTTCTGGTACTAGAGAGAGCTCCATCTTCAAATGTGTGGGAGGCAATATTAAAGCTTGAACAGAGACAAGAGGAGAAGTGTTCTTGTTTCCCAAGAAAAGAACAAGATGTCCAAGGTGAGCTCTCCATTCTGCCTTAATACCAATCTGGGCACATAGATATTTTAATCTAAGAACACAAGTTTAAGCTGCAAATATACATGATCAAAATTAAAACAATAAATAGAGAACACTAGAAAATAAATGAAGCAAATACCTGAATGTAGGGATCCTCGTATAGAACACCACTATCCTTCACGCACAAAGCATGAAACCTTTCAGCAATATTTCCAATTGGCTGCATATACAAAAGGTGCAAGTTATATTCCAATGACCACCAGTTATTTTATCCTTCTAATGTCGAACAGTAGCAAACAGAGTCTAGTGAAAAAGTAATTGTTACATGGCCTAAATTTGCATTTGTACTAGAAAGTTTTGCAATGAGTGTGGTTCATCATCAACAATAATTAACGTAGAAAAATATAAGATGCAGAAAATATAATAAAAAACCATATCCAATGTTTTGCATTAGTATTCAGTTAGCACAGCCGGTTAAGCAAAAGACTAAATTAATAGTTAATGCAAGGTACCTGCACCGAATTGGTCTGTTCTCCAGCAGGTACTATGGCTGTGGCTTCAACCACAGTTCCTTCCAATCCTGAATTAGAGCTTGACCGAGTGTGGATATTGATACTGGGAGGGCCTTCAATAGCCAATGGACCCAAGAGATCACCAAGGAAATCTCCTGAAGGAGGTTGAGAATCTACTTTACTCAAAGTCCCATTTTCCTGGGATAATCTTCCATCTGCTGAGGTATCATCCTGTTTAGAAAATAACAGGTGTCAAACTAAGCAATAGGACGAACAATTATACAGTTAAAGATGAAATAATGTTGACCAAAATCATTTGTGAAGATACACAAAGCAGAGCGAACAACTAACCACATTACTGCTCATGCTGGGAATTTTTACAAGGCTAAGTTGGCCACCAGGAGGAGTTCCATTAGCATGACTTTGTTCTGTTACAACCAAAGCATTTGATGTTTGAGATAGCTGTTGAGCTCGTAACCTTATGGCACTTTGTTCTGCAGTGTCAACTTCAGTGTCTTCAGCCTTTTTAATCAAAGCAGACTGAATTTGAAAAAGAGTAGAAAATCCATGAGTGTATGTCATAAGTGATAATGCAAATTTCAAACAAGTTGTCTCTGAATCAATATTGCAAGAAAACCTGTCGTTCGGGGAATTTAGGCATTTCGGCCAATATGTCCATTAGAGCTGCACCTTTTCTACTCAATGCAAAATATTCGACAGCTCTTTGCTGTATTTCAACTTCAATTGAGCTTTCATATCTAAACATGAGCAAATGGGTTAGAAGAACCTATGGCCTCATGAAAAACCATAGTAATAAGAAATTGAGCACTGAAGAGGTCAATCTCACTTCTTAAATATTGTCCATATCTGATTTTGTAATTCAGGGTCTGGTGGTTGACTGTGCATCAGAATTTTAGCATATGTAGACAAAAGAATAGAAATAGTAGAAGTCCTGAATATAAAGCACATCCCTGTAAGGTATCTTGAAAAAAATGGATTTCAACTGAAAATTAAATGAAGTAGAGTGTGATTCTCCTTACGATACAGTAGGAAGCTTCTCATGTATAATGCCAAATATTTCCTTTGGACTGCATCCAGGTCGTCTGGCTAGAAGGTGTCCAAACTCTCCAAGGATGTATGCACTGACCTGTTGAAGTGTATTCACATGAGATAGAAATTAAATAAATACCTGCTTTCTCATAGTGAATAAATCAAGATATAAATTATTTAAAAACTTTGATTTGCAAACAAATCAATTTAAAGTAAAATACTACATAAAATCCAAAATAACAGCAAGAAACACTTATCAGCATTCATCATATTCTGTAAGAGATTATGGAAGTTCCAGTTAAAGGAACCACTTCACAAAAATGTCGCTGTTTTTCTCTAATATAATTAAATATTTCTTACCCATTTTACAATTTAAAAACCCTCTTCAACAAGTAGAACTATGCAAAAATATCGTCCATACAAACTAGTAACAGATAATTAAAGAATGGTAACAAAATACAAACCTTAACCATTGTCTCGTGTATAGCAGGTTTGTCAAGATACTCTCGCGCTTTTGCCGCAGCATAAGGCTGAAAAAGACATCAAATGCCCAGTGAATGTTTTGTATATTAGGGAGCAGTATCATAGTCACCACAAGTTCCAATCATACCTGTAAATCTTCATTGTTTGTAACAAACTGCACCACCCGAAACCATATATCATCACTAACAAAATCTCCAGCCTTGTCAATTAATTGAAGAATTACATCAACGTACCTGTATAAAAAGGATGGCATGATATCAATGTGCATATTACATCAACAATAAGATCTAAGATAACTACGGATTTTTTATTGAGGGAATGGGGTGACAGATTTACTGTTTCTATTCTACAAATACTGAACAAAATTATATAAACAAAGTCTTGCAATCACTTCACAGTTACAGAAAAATGTTGAGAAATTATTGATGTTCATCTCACATGTTCATAAAGAACGCAATCTAGCAGTTTCTCTAAGCTGTCCCTACTAATTTCTAAATTAATTGCCTATATTTGCATCAGAAAATTTTTGATTGAAATTAAACAGGTTGGCTATTATTTTGAATTTTATAGTTATATAGTCCTTTTCTCCAGTAGATTTTTCATGAAAAAAAAGTCAGGTGAAAAAGTTGAATACTGGTCATCCTCCAAAAAAAAACAGAAAACAAGCCACAAAAAGATGAAAGGACACATCAATGGATCCAAACAAAAGATAAGTAAACAAGTATATCTCTTCGATTATACTGAATTTTTAATTTTTGATAAAAAGAATCCATCACATGTATGATAATGAAACCACTCTCAATTAATCATGGGGTCACACGAAGACACTTGGGGACTTTGCACTCGAGCCTATTGGGGTATTTTCTTCAAGATCAGGGCAAACTATCTGTTTATTTGCCCATCTAAAATAGCTGAATTGTTGTCCTAGATTTATTAGTGATAAGAATAAGGAACTATATACTGCACTTTTTTTTTAAGAATTCATTTCATTATATGCTATTCCGTATGAAAGTAACCTTTACGAGCAACTCAGGAGTTACATATCAAGAGGATCAATGATGAGATTGTTTGCTACAGTAACAGCGCTATTCTTTACTTCTTTAGTAGGTTCAATTACATTACCATGAAAGGTCTGGTGCAAACTTCTCAGCTAGAATAGCCGCTTTAAGTGACAATTCCTCACGCATTGCAAACTCTGCTGTGCTGAGATACTACAAAAAATTTGAAATCGCAAACTAATAATTAAATGTACCCAGTTAATAGCTAGATCATTTCATTTGTTTATTGTATCATGAGGGGGCTGTTGAGAAGGTGGTAGAGTTTACATTACAATATATTTTCAAATTACATGAATTAGTTTGGACCTAGTTGCATACCTGCAGTAGTTCTTCAACTATATCCTTTGCATTTGAAACATCACACATGCCATAAAGCAAATCTAGAGCACGCCTCCGAATACTGCATGTAAATAGATGCAGTTAAAAAATCTAGATTTAATAAAAATTGGCATTGAGAATTAGGGAATATGCTTTGTATCAACTTTTCATCTTAATGCACTTGTAAATTTTAAGAGAAACTAGTTTCGTAAACAGTATCAACCTTCACGTACAGGTAGCATTTTTGCAAAACATAAAATAATATATAATCTACTCATTAACAGGAAAAGAAAAAAGTAAAACCAAGATCTTGAAAAGAAAGTGTTTTGATCTCAATTCATCTAAATTTTTAGGAAGGTCGGAAGGAATATAATCAGAGTGAATCGATGAATTGACATCTTATATTTAATTAGCCCACTTTATGTATACACGAAGACATATATGCTACCAATAAGTAAAGACTGGATTCCGAATGCAAATAATTCAGTGATGATATATACGGGAAAAATGATGTTAACATATAGGATAGCACATTTAACCTGATGTCAGGATCTTTCAATGAGGTAATAATCTGAGCTTGATGTCTTTTTATGATATCTTGTATATCAGTAACCATCAACATTCTAGTCATATTCTCCTGCACCGCAATAGCATATATTTTATGAACTGCAACATTACATTATGACAACCAACCAATACCACCAAAGCCTTCTAAAGTGTGATACAATGACATCTACCACAGAAAATTGGGCATGCAACTTTGGCCCCTCCTTTCAAACAGAAAAAAAGAAGAGAAATGTGCATTAAGCAAATGTGCGCCCCAACTTACCAAGCCAAGATACCGGATGTTTGGTTCACGGACAGCAATAAATTTTCCAAGAAGAGCCACGCATTGAGACATCATCTCTTTTTCGGCATCAAGATGCATCACCTGAAGAGGGAAATCAGAATAGAGACAATAACTACTACATCTCATTGTGAGAAAAAAAATCCTTTGCCTAAATTTGGAGGGGAGTAACCGCCACCAAATTCACTACATGAATCTCTATATGAAGAATTAAGGACAACTATAGAACCCCCAAATTCAAACTATAAGCATTCTTATAAAGATGTGCATGCAGATCTATGGATAGAAATGAAGACAACCAATCAAATATGGAGAAAGAGAAGAAAAAAGTATATACAACAAAAGTTGGGGCCAAGGCCTACTTTGCAATGGTTTCGGTTAACATTCATAATTATTGGAATATTATTTATAAATGCAGATTAATGCCATATACAGTGATCAGTTTAAAGAACAAAAATATGGTTTTTTCTTTAAAATATAGTATAGCACAATAAACATACCAGAGCAAGGGCTTCAAAAAGAACAGCATGGGATGCATTATTTTTGTTCACATTTTTTACAACATCAGTTCCCATCAGTATCCTTTGTAAGACCTGAAATGATAGATCAAGGCTCGGTAAAACTATTAACTAAACAAATGTTTTGGACAATTTCAATGTGATCTGACAAACCTCAAACAGTGACCTTCTGGCATTAGGATCTTCAATTGTAGGAAAATATTGAAGAGCCCTCATTGTTTTGACCTACATTAAGTAAAAATTAGTAAGAGAATAAAAGGTTTGTGTGCTGGATAAAACAAAAAAATTTACTTCAACACTTTTGGTTCTCGATGAAAGCAAACAAGCTGAAAGAATTTGAAAACCTTCCCTAAATCAAAGCCAATTGAAAAATACATATTTTAGGAAAAGAAAAATTCACAAACCTGAAGCCAGGGAGACGGGATACCATAGTAAGTGTATTCTTGAGGGATATCCAGGTTCCTAGCAAGCCGCTCTAAAATTTTGATACACTTGGGAAGACAACTCCAGTATGCCTCGTGGTTGTTTGATACCAATGCAACAAGAAGGCTCATAGAAGATGTCAAAACACCAAGATCTCGTTCATCCAAAAGTTGTGCCATCCGATCCGCCCTTAAGGCAGAAGATTGAGAAATAAGCTCTTTGAAGAAAAGCCATACAGAAAAAAGTGTATACTAGCATAATTACATTGAGATTTACCATCCATCTACATTAACAACATCAGGATTTTTCCTGTACAGACGTAGCAAACACAATGCAGCTTTTTTTCTGACGAGTGGTCTGCAACTGCTTGATATCTAGATCACAAATGCAGTTAAGATCAATATTTTCCAATAAATCCACCTATTTAATGATTAATGAAATACTTTCTTACCAGCAACTTTTGCACGTCAGGTGCTAAGGACTCAGCAAATTCTCTCCCACCAATATTTCCAACCTACAGGATAACCCTTTTGGTCACATACATTGAAACCATAATGGTAAAGAAAAAAGCATAAATAGTCATCTAATGTGAATACTTTATTGGTTTATAACTTATATAATCATTGAAGGTTCATATTAACAAGTAAAAGTTTTTAATGGAACATGATCAGCAGAAAATAGTAAAATAATTAGGTGAGAAAGTCCACCACAAATTGCAAAAAACTTGCTCAAAGACTTCTAGTTAATACCTTTTACGATACTAAAAGAAATGTTTGTTATCATTAAATGATTAACATGACGTGCAAGTCCAGGAAAGGTATTACCATACCATAGTCAATGCTAGACACTGGAAGGTTTCATTACGACCAATGATATCATTGCGCACTGTATTTATAGCCAACCTGAGAAAGTCATGATTTTCATTAAGCAAACTTGAAGTTACAATGTATCCGACCTGCAGTCATTTATGATGATATTAGAATTCCTTCTTCACAGTCTACAGATATTTTCTCTGCTAGGTAAACATGTAAATGAATTGAAACTGAAACAACGCTCTAAAACAATGGAGTAATCTATATGTTGAGAGAGTAACAAAACATTACAAAACGGCATCACGAAGGAGAACAAAATACCTGTTTTTCAGGATACTTTGGGGCAGATATAAGAGAAACAGCCTCCATGTGACCAAAATCCACATCATAGCCAAGCATGTATATATAAAGCATTTTCCAAACATATTTCTTTTTCTCGTATGGAGTCAAAGCCTAAAGCAGAACCAAAAGTAAAAAAATTAAATAGAGCCATTCACAAGTTGTTTCAAACAACAGCAAGAACAAATGGAACTTGAGTAATAGATGAGTAGATATATTTTACTTTCTGGAAAAACTGGAATAATATAAAGAAGCTAAATTATCAAGAAATGGTAAACAAACCAACGCAGTTAGATAAAGACAGCTTTGGAAAGGGAAAACAAAAATTTGAAAACCCTGCTTCTCTAAAAGAAGAAAGTCAACAAAATAAATAAAAATAAAGGATTTGAAAAATAAAAAAAAAAATTTGAGAAACTCACTTTTCTATAATTAAAAGGGTAGTTTAACAGATATATAAGGAAAAAATATTCAAAACAACAAATATAGAAGGAAGACCAAATAAAACAGATTTCAGGACACAATTTGGCTCCAGGAGTTGCAATTGTGACAGAGAAAGAAAGAATATCAATTAGTCGATAAATAGTTCCGAAACCCTCTGGTGTGAATTATATTTATGATACCATTTGAGCCAAAAAAAATGACAGTTTATTATAAAAACCATAGGCACCATTAGAGTGGTAAGTAAGAACAACGTTGGCAAGGACAAAAGTAAATCCCAAGAAGCAGTTGTGCAGCAAAGACAAAAGTCAAACAACAATCTTCTGCATCCAATACCACAGTCCAATTGCTAGAAGAGCTCTTTAATGTAAAAGGTTCCTCATATTTAAAAACAAGGTCATAACTCAGTGAAGGTGATGGTAAAGTGAAATTCCATCATTGGGTACTGTTCATAATAAATAATCAATATTACATGTTTTACTTTACTAGTCGGCAATGACATTGCAATGCTCAGAATCATAGACCATCAATTTCTACTACAAAAGTGGATTCAGGGCCCCACATTTCTGGAAACATACAGATATGCATGTGACTGTGAGTCAGCTGGAGAGAATCAAACAAACCATCTCCTTATCCAAAAATTAAGGAGCTATAGGCCTAGAAGGATTAGAGCACCAAAAATCCAAAAAAAAAAATCAGGAAAAATGACTCCCACCTAACATAAATGACATTTTATAGAGACTTGTCAAATAGGGAGCTTGCATAAACAGAATTTGTGCTTCATGTTAGAAGAAGACTGGAAAGTTCCAAGGGAAAAGTCACAATCAAAAATGATATAAATTTACAATTTTATTGTTTTCTTCCATTATTTATGATCGATAATTTTCTGTTAGAATGAAGACAGCTTGGTCTGAATGATGATTTATTTGGATTCCTTTGATTTAGTTTAAGTTTCTTTCTTTCTATTCAATTGAGTGCTAGAGTTAATGATACTGAATTGGCCATTTACAAACTTGTGGGTTGTTAGGAGAATGCAAAATTTATATATGACCTGCATAAGAACATGCAAAAATTACCATAATCATTAATTTTCTAAAAATAGTGTTGAGTGGGATTTTTTGTGAGTAACATAGACTCTATAAATCATCAATGTCTTCTTTATTCTTCTTAGAATTCAAGAAAAAAATAATTAGGTTTTAAAAACTAAAGAGAATTGATGTGGCAAGAATTGAGTATTAGTTAATCTAGGGAATCTCTCCATCCATCGATAGACTATATCTTAGTTAAGGTAGAATGCTAAAAGGTAGTAGGATAAACCAAATGAAATTGGGTTGCCAGTTCCAATGTTGAATATCTATTCTCTAACTAATTAACATGGAGAATACCGTATTTTCATTCTAGCTTTTCAGGATTTAGTTCCCGTATTGTATTCATCAGGAATTAAGTTACGGCTTAAACCCAAATTGTACAAATCATTGTGGAAACAACACCAGACTCATCCAACTTTCCACTTGATTTTATGCAGTAGCAAATTTTAACAATCTTCTAGATTGGAACTTCCTGAAATTAACTCAGAAAGATAGATGCACCTATAGAGTCTATAAAACACATAACAAACTCTGACCACAAATGTAATATAATAGTTGAACAAATTACAGCATATTTGTAGTCAATTCCTACCGTATGGATCCAAAGAGGAATTTTGTAATCTATCATTATATGACTTCTTTGCCAGAGTAACAAAATGGATACCAGAAGTTATTTCAGAAATAATCTATGCTACTTGCAATGTACTAGATCTACTAATCTGTGCAAACTGAAAAGATCTGGCCTTCTAGCATATAAATATCTACACATGAGCTAGTTCGGTACCAGCTGCCATTCTATGTCATCTTCAATGTTGTAGCCAAAGGGACATTATTAGAAGTAAACAGAACATAATAACCCCTATAATTTCAGCTTACTGCAAATATTTCCACATACTCATCCACCACTAAGCTATCAATCACGACAACCTTGGTTTTTCACATAACAGTAAACCAGTAAAAATGTCATGTCCAGACGTATCAAACCCACTAAAGTCCAACTCATTTCTACCTAATTTCCCTCTATCAATTTTAAACACCAATACCGACACTACTAAAGAGGTCATCAATATCAATTTTCTAGGTTTCCACTGCCTCAGAGTGATAACAACCAATTGAGTCAGGGAGACAAAACCTCGAGCAACAGAACCAGCCACCAGGAACTAAGCAGAAAAGCTGAAAGGAGAAAATAAACCCTAAGCGAACCTTCTCATTTTTGAAGCGCGTGCGTATGTTGCCGAGTTCCTTGTCCACGCGAAGCCTCTCCTGCTCCTTGTTCTGACAATTGCGAATATCGCTTATGAAAACGGAGAGCCCTCGCATCCCCGACATCGCCATCACCTATGGCGCTCACAGATCCCTCTCTTCTCTTCAGATCTCCAAACTCTATTCGGTTACAGATTCGATCCGATCCAACGCGAATTTTGAACGGTCGTTGATCTTCAGCTCCAAATTGCAGAAACACAAATGAAAAACCTGAGTAGGAGAAACAATTCAGTTGTATGTTACGGTTGATCTAGAGCCAAAAAACAGTTCCAAGGAGAGAGAAAGAGAGAGAGAAGGTGGACTGAAGGAAATTGAAAAAGCCTTCTAACACTGCTGAAACCACCTTTTATTTTCCATTTTCATACCATTTTACCAATTTCCTGTTCCATCATTTTCTGCTTTTTTTACCCTTGGACTTTTCTTTGTCATTAAATCATGACAATTATTAAAACATTTTCTAAACATATCTCTTAAATTAATTAAAATCTATTTTAAATGACCAAGTTTGTAGGTTACACAACCTATTCAAGGATCTTTTATCATTCCAATCCCAGATACACAGTTTTTAATCAATTTTAACTCTAGCTGTCAAAAACAAACAAATTAAAATTATTAAAAAGTGTTAGACCAGAGAGTTTTTAACATTATTAAATACCTTTGAGTTGAAATTTTTTTATTGTTTCCATTTAATTGAAATTTGAGTTTCAATTTTACATATATAATTGTGTTTAATAGTTATAAAAATAATACTATCATTCACAACTATTTTGCAGTGTGCTCACTTCACTCTTCAAATGTGATTTTTTAAGTTTAAAATAAAAATCAATAGTTATATATTTAATTATTCACACTATTATTTCATTTTTAACATAGTTTCCAAACAAGTTTCCAGTACCAACTTAGTTCTGTCTTTTGTTTCTTTCTTTTTCTCAACAAGAAAAAAATCATATGTTCAGTGTTTTATTTCATCATTTCCTTTAAGAAATTAGTTTTTTTTTTTCATGTGTTGTCTTGTTTTCTCCTTCATGATCATGATATTTATTCTCTCTCTTTTGCCTTTAGTGTGTAAGTCAATCATAGGTGGGAAGGGTCAAAAACCCAAAGTCATATTTGTCCTCCTACTATTGAAATTGGAATCATATGCTGTACCACATTTCCTAGGTACCTTATTCCAACTAGGTCACTAATTGAGTTAATACATTGTGTAATTCCTTTTAATTATGTCTTTTAATTCAGCATTACTTTATTTAATGTCTTGCTATTTTGATATTTTTGTACAATATTTTACTCATGGAGCATTCAGCTGTGTATCATTAAAATAAAATCAAGTTCTTTTTGTTTTTATTTCAATTATAGGTTTTCCTTTTCTATAAGACCACAATAAAATAAGTTAACAAAATGGTACACTTTCGTTATATAAAATCTCTTGGGTCTTTTATTTATACACTTTTTATAATAATAAAATATAAAAAAACATAATTAAAAAATTAAATATTATGAAAATTATTAAAATAAAAAATAATTATAAAATCAGTGATCAAACATGTATACTACAAAATAATTATTTTTTTTAAACTATAATAATTATGGACAAAATTCAAGTCAAATTAAAGCAAAAAACCATTTCATACGTGCACCAAAAATATAATTCATTATAACATTTTGAGAGTTTGTTTTTAATTTTATAAAATAACTTAAATTTTATTTAAAAAATAAGATATTATTTAATTACCTTACCTATGCATTAAAAAGTTTTAAAATAGACGTCTTCAATTAACAATGTGTTTGTATCTACTACATTATTATTGGAAAAAAAAAAGGAGATGGTAATTATTGTTTAGTTTATTTTTGTAGGTTTGAGTGGAAATTATGAGAGAAAAAAAGGATGAAATTTTTTTACTAATTAAGGTGAGGAAAAGAGGAAAAGATTGAGATTAACTATTTATTAATTTAAAAAAAAACATGGACCTATAATTTATAATATTTTAAATCTAAATTATTTAATGTCAAACAATTTAACTAGGTGAAATTGATTTTAAAAATTAAATTACAAAGTATGCACACATGTGCGCAAATATATATATATATATATATATATATATATATATTTTATAAATATAGTTTATAGTTAAAGATTAGGTGTAGAAAAAAAATAATGAGAAAAGTTTATTACACCTAGTGAGTATTATTGATCCAATTAAAAGTATCTATTTGTGAAAAATATTTGAACTAAAAAAATATAAATGTTTATTTCCTCTGACAAATTGTACTATTCAAATTGGATTAAGTTCCCAATTAAGTTCCCAGCTGTCAAACTTCACAATATTGTGTTTACAGCTGGAGTGGCCCCCTCAGAGTGTGTCTCTTATTGTTAATTTAATTTTCTTCTGCTAACATACAAAGGCATATTACGAGTTTGATTCTGTGCTGGGAAGTGTTTCTGAATTTATATTATCACCAAATAATTTGGATTCAAGTAACATTAAAAGAGACAGATATGATTTAATTAGTATAAAAAACTATTAAGTTATGCTGTTATTGATAAATTTTTAATTTAGAGACAGAGGTCATCATTCACCAATATAAAATTTAAATACCAAAACTAATATATCTCTTGACTTAATCTATATTATTTATATGTACTTGTTTAATTGTTTATAAAATGATAAAAATAGAAACTTCAAACATTATTATTGAGTTTCTTTTTCATTTTAAATAATTAGTTATTTAACTGATAGTAACCCTCATAATTTATAATTAACATATTAATATGAAAAGGTTTTGAGAACAAAGGGTAAGGATACATTTGTAAGAAAACTTGAAAAGTGGGACAATTATCTCCACGATTCTTCAATGAAACACTTTAATTTAATTTTATTGGTGAACTCATTTTTAATTTAGATTTTACATGTATAAGATAGTTTAAGTACATAAAAAATGTATCAAATTACACACAAAAATATCAAACTAAGAAAGTAATAAATACAAATGTCAGATTAAGAAAAAAAAACAAAAATGATAGCTTATTGTATATATAAGCAGGAGCAAAGGTTATATATAACCTTTCTACTTTCAAATAATAAATTTTTCATTTAAACCTTAATTTAATAAAAAAATTCAATTAAAATTTTCATGTATTTGTTGACCTTTTTCTATTTTATGTTTAAACAATAATAGTTCATCATCTTTTTGCCGGTGTAATTATTTGCTAGCAGACAAAAATTAATTGCATTAATGTATCAACTATCACCCGTAGGTCAGAGAATAATTGCTGATTGTATTTTGTGGCTAAAATTAATAGAAAAAAAATTATACAGTTGAATATTTTACTTCAAAATTTAAATGATTGAATTAATAAACTTAGATAATTAGTATGATATAATTTAACAAAATAAGTTAAATATTTTAATTTAAAAAATATATTTTACTTAAGCTGATGTTCTTAATTATTTATGATCAGTAAGAGACTAGCTACAAGTAAAATTATCTTAATATTACTAATTTCTTTACCTCCACAATAAAATAGAAGCTTCCTTCCTTGTAAGTATCACAATTAGTTGATAAACTCATTAATTTTATTCTAATGTTGAAGTGGTATAAAATTATCACCGTCCTAATTAATTTTAAAAAGTGTTTATTGGAAGATGAAGTTATAATAATATTGTCAAAAAGTTTGGATGAACTTTTAGAAAATGATTCATTTTAATAGAAAATATAAAATAAAGTATTTTTACAGATATTTTTTTGTATTTTTTAAGATTATTTTAATTCTTTGAAACTACATAATTTAAATTTAAAAAACAATTGTTTTCATGTTCCCTTCACTCTCACTATATGTTTATTATTCTGGTATTTTCTTTTCAGTTTATTTAAATGATGTTGGCAAATAATTTTTTAAGCTAACATTAGTAATTTATTTTTCAAAACATATTATCAAAATAATTTTTGACACAAAATATAATCACTATTTTTCTAATATTTCTTAGAAAATTTTGATTAGAACTTTTTACAAGAGAATCTCTTACGTATCTTAAAAAATTTACAAAAAAAATAATCCAAGTAATAAAATTATAAAATATTCTTAATAAATTTGAATTAAAATAAATATAAAAATAAGACAATAGATGCTTGCAGTTGCCATAGATTAACAATCATCATCTACTGATATTTTTAAATTGTTAAATATCATTTAACTTTAAAATAAATTTAATATTTTGTTGCAATTAAAATACTCTATCTAAACAACAAAATTAAAATTTAGTAATTTTAAATTGTAATATACAAAGAAAACATTTAAAAAATAAAACAATTTGTCTGGAAAATAATTTAAATTCAATACATTTTAATTTCTGTAAAATTATGAAATTCCCAAGCAATCCAACATTGATTATATTTTCCCAAAGGAAAGAGTTTGCTAGTTATAAGAAGTTGAATTGCCCTTAACATATCTGACACGACTAAGTTACATAACATAGGATGAGAATGAAAGTGAAAAAAAGTGTAAAGAAGAAAAAACAGGAAGAGAGGGTATGGTCCTATTTTAATGACAAGAAGATGTCCCAGCAGAAGAAAAAATGATGGGAGTTTCACTTCTTGGTTTGATAGTCTTTTTTCAGTTGTAGTCAACTTGGGACAAAACTTTGAAAAAGGTGAAATTGCAGAGTGTAGAGAGTCATTGTACACCACTCCTTTTTGCCCAGTCTACGAACTGCATGCCCCCATAGATGTTGTTGCCAAATCTTACACCCACAGTGAATGCCATTGCAACAAGAGGGACCCTCTTTGCCACCACAGATGCTTCAACAAGGCTTTCTAGTCCATTGATGATCTGGTAACGGGTGTTGGATGACACGGTAAGGAAGAATCCTGATAAAGAGAACCAAAACAAATAAACCAAATTACAAATCATCATCATCATCATCTTTTCAATCACTGTTGAAAAATATGAAAATGCCACTTTGTTGAAAATGATGCAACAAGCAAGCTCAAATGTCTATGTTCATCTTGGCAGCAAGGAAACAAGAAATGAAATGCTTTTTTGAGAATAATGGAGTCAGACGCTTAATAAGCAGAGCCAACCCAAGAAACTGAACCAAAAAAATGTAACAGACTAAATATAGAAAATTTAAATATTCAGGAGAAGACATACCCCAAAGAGCAGCACTTTGCAGAAGAGGAGGCACGGGTATGTCATCTTCAGATTTCTTAATGCTCCTGTTTAAAATATAAAAAAAAGTTACATAATTTATCAAAGCAAAAATGACACTGACACCCTCGTGAAACAAAATGCATTTGTGCATATGCATTTGCTCTCTTTATTTAAAGAAACAACAAAGTCAAGCATGTATTATAAATAACTTAGCCAAAAGAGGTAATGTTAATAAGAATTTTTATAATAAAGTAATACGACAGAACTCATCTTGGGTAGACATACCTTTTGGCATTCATGATCATGTTTGCAATTCCTTGACCAATAATACCACATCCAAAGCCAACCGATCCATACAATGCACCCTGAAAACAGAACGTCAGGTATTCCAAAGAATAAACTAATACCAGAAACCAAGTAAATATATATATATATATATATATATATATATATATATATATATATATATATATATAAAACAGTATAGCACCATATCTAATACTAAATTGTTCAATGCAGTGAGAGTTTGATTCTATTATTTTCTGGGTTTTGTATATAAGCTATATTCTGCCATAAATCAAATAGTTACTTAACATTTAAACTTTCAGAGCACCTTGTAGAAGTATGTAGCAATGCGCTGCATCACAGAGAATTTACATCCCGGTCTTTCAGCTTCAAAAACACTGCATTGAAATTGTAATTTAGTATCACATCCATAATTTCACATTCCTAGATCTCTGAAAACATTGGAGAAGCTTATAACAATATAAGCAATTTGAAGTCAACTAAAAATTTCCATCAGGCATTATAACAAATCATGAACATCTCACATTGAAACAGCAATAATGAATTCCCAAAATTCCATCCTTTTTCCAAACACTAACCTGCTAGGAAGAGCCGAACAAGCCTGTTGAATTTGTCCAAGTAAACCTTTTGACAGTGAAGGCTTGCCGATTCGAGCATAGGGTGCTAACATACCCACCAATGCAATGTCAACAACCACTCCAACCAGAAGATCAGCAGCATACAACTCAAATTCAGCCCAGAAATCCTTGCCCCTTTTTTGAACCTCTGCAAACGTTGCACAACAAGAATCTATAACAATCTG
Organism: Vigna angularis; assembly: GCF_016808095.1. Lineage (NCBI taxonomy): Eukaryota > Viridiplantae > Streptophyta > Magnoliopsida > Fabales > Fabaceae > Vigna > Vigna angularis. The sequence goes on along the minus strand of NC_068980.1, from coordinate 5,427,825 downwards.
CACACGCCAAAACAAGGATAATCAGGTCACCACATATAATCCCGAAAAGACATTAAAAGTTCTTTCATTCTAAAAGAAACATTTTCTTCCTTCTTATGGTGCATTGAAGTTGACAAAAGAATTTTCCTAACTTATACTCAAACATAACCTTATTATATTTACACATGCATCTTCTCTTACAACTTACTTCCGTTCTATCTCTTTTTATTTATCACCATTAAGTCTATTATTTCCTGTCTCTATCTTCTAAATGTTTTTATCATTCTTCTTTCTACTCAATTAAAGAAAAAGTTATACATTTAAATTTTTGAGAAACAAACCTCGGTGCCAACTTTGAAAAGAAAAGAAGGGTCCGCGAGCATTCGATTTCTCAGCATGGAACAATGCTGCATCAGGAAAGACAGAGGCCAAGACGAACTCTGCAATAATAATAATAATAAGGCAAATTGAGAGCAATCAGGGAAGAAAAAACACTTTTTTGAACCCAAAAATTTAAACTTTAGAGAGAACCCACCTGCAACTCCAAGTAACGAAGAAGAAACATTTCGCGGATGCCCGTGACCCTGGCGGCCTCCACCATATCCGGAGGCAGCTTCACGCCACGTGCTTCCGATTCTCTCATTACCGCTTCAAAATTCAAAAGGGGTCCAAACTCTTCATCTCCTCCTCCGTCTCTGTCTCCGTCACCGCCACCACCATCGCCACCTGCGTCACCAACACCTCCGCCGCCGCCGCCAAAAGAGGGTTGATCGTGTGTGATCTTTGGCAACGGGAGGAGGGGTTCGGGGGGCACGCAGTGGATCCTGAAGGCGCCCACGTGGAGGAGGGATTGGCGGAGAATGATAGGTGATGAGCGGGAATTGTGGGGAGAGTTGAATTGAGGGAGTGACCATTTGGCGGCGCTGTTGCTGGAAATGGTGAAGGTTGGCATGCTGGTGTGGCGGCGCGTGATGTAACAAAACACTTGTGTAGGAGTGTTGTGTTTTGAGTTGTGCAGGAAACAAAAGTGACAGAGAAAGAGGCAGAAAAATGGGTTGCAATTGCAACAGGTTGAGCTCTACTCTGGGATTCAGGAGTGGAATGTAACCACCAATTCTATATAATAGTAATAAATTTCGAACAAAAATTAAAAAAGAAAATAAAAATAAAACTACAATAGCGTCGCCTGAGAGATTCGAACTCTCGCGGGGAAACCCCATGTACTTAGCAGGCACACGCCTTAACCACTCGGCCAAAGCGACACCGTTGGACTCTTTATGGAATAGTTTTATTATACTTTTATTATTTTACTACCCACTGCCACATTAGGTGAAACCGATTTTCTATTCTGATATTTTACATTTTAAAAAACTATTACTGATATGTTATTATCTCTATATATTATTTTTTTAGTTATAACAAGAACTAATATTTTTTAAGTGGGTAAACTATGATTTAATTAAAATTTTGTAACGATTTCTCATTTGGTTCCTACGTATGAAGATTTAATACATCGGTTTGCAAAACTTATCACTTTAGTATTTTGTTATTATTACTTTAAGTATTTCTACATTTGTATTTTTAATTTAGTTCTTATATAATATTTGTGTAGAGTAATCAAATTAAAAAAATGTTAATCATATACCAAATTGAAAACATAAAACACGTATACAAACCAAATTAGACATGTATAAAGAAATAACAATAACTGTTACCAAATCAGTAATATTTTGTGCAACAACAGTATATATGAGTTAACTCATTTTTAAATTTAAATTATTTTTGCATAAATTACTTTTATCAAATTACATAAAATTATGTTATTTTTCACACACAAAAAAACTAATTAATTTATAACATAAAAAGTATTTATTATACGCATTTGCAAGGATTAAAATGCCAATGTAAGGATTAAAACACTAGTTTCGTATATTTTGCAGTACTTGATGTGAAATCATACAGTTAAAACTACAATTGTGCATAATTGCATATTGAGATACTATTATAGTGAGTATTTTCAATTAATCAAAGTTTAATCAAAGCAAGAATTACAAGACATAATAAACTCTTTGTGCTTTGTAAAAATATTTGTCTTTTGTAAAGAAATTAAAAAACAGCATGAGTGACAGAGCATAAAAATATTTGCCTTTGTCCTTTGTAAAGAAATTACACTCTTTCACAACTATACAACATTTGTCATCTACAAAAGAAGGTCTGCTATAAGCACAACATTGTCTGTTACATTTGTTTGAGTTTTCCAACCTTTGTGCATCAGCTTTGCATCTGCACTAGGGAGAACATGGATGATTCTTTCTTCGATGACAATAATGTTCTTCACATATGGGTCTAAAACAACATCTTCCACTGTCAATATCTTCAGATGAAGAATAAATCTATACGGATAATAAATACAGGAGCTATTCCCCACAAACAGGACAATTTGTGAAATTGCCTACACAAGTTTACAGCCAACTTTAACACAAGGGAAAGAAATGGAAAATGTTCAAATATGAAAACTGATGAAATAAAAGGGCATAATGGATTTAGAAACATTTTCCTTCCCTTTCCCTCGTACAAAAAATTTAAAATCACACAACACTTCTATATGTATATAGAAAATTAAGAGGGATTATGGTTTCTTGATGCTCAAGTAAAACTTTCTGAGTGCTTGGACTTAAGGGAACGCCGTGCCCGTTCAATGGATGCTCTTGGCGTGGATCCGGTGCGGTTCAGGGATTCTGGTTGAGCATCTGAAGGCCGAGGAACGAGCTTACACCCAATTTTCCGGGCAACGAACCGAGGGGAGCTTCGGGAACTGTGACATTTGGTCACGCTTTTCATTTCTTGCTTTATTTTGCTGAACTCTTCTTCAAGTTCTCCAACTCTAGAACTCATCCTGTCCATATCCACCTTTAAAACCTGGTTTTCACGCACAACAGTCACCCATCCATCTCTTTGTACAATTTCACCGGCTGTTTCGCCTAAGGCGGCTATAGGAACAGGAGCTGCTGTGGCGATCTCACCATCCAATGCATTAAGGCATCCAGCTAATGCTGTTCTCAAATGCAGTTGTTCAAAGAACAGCACTTGAAGAACAACTCTGAGGGGTAACCTGTCATTTTGAGATGCATGAGCACAAGCATGGATTGAAAGTTTCTGGTAGTCAATGATGTTGCACAGTTCTTCCTTCTCTCTATCAGAGAGCCAAGAATGAGCCTGCACAATAGCATAAGTAGTCATCATTAAGCTAACAATCCATGACCACAAATAAGTCTTTATGTAGAAGTGTAGCTCAGAAAAATCAAACCTTGAAATATATGTCCAGTGCCCTGTAAAGCCCATCATGCAATAATCTTGATGACTCGGGGAGGGCGTCTGCAAGCAGGTGTATCTTTCCCGGTTTCAAATTAACATCTGAAGCAATTTCTGAGATGTAGCTATCTATCAACTTCGAAACCTTCCTCAAAGACTCAGTTGATGGTGATGCTGGTGTTTGCTGGTCATGTGATGAAGGAGAAAAGGCAGTTAAATTTGACTCTGTAGATACAAAATAATGGACTATCTGTTCAATACATTCAGTGTTATATAATGCATCTGAATCTGAATAGGTAGGAATTAGAAGACTATCCAAAGTTGCAAGTTCCAATTGCATCCCTATTCTCCTCTCCAAAGAATCCTTGCAGGTTTGGCTGACATTCAATATCAAAGCCACACGAAGAAGTCCCAGCAGGAAACGGCAATAAGATTTCCCCTTCTTGTCAGGAAGAAGTTTCTCAATGCTTTCCAACAGAACTCTTTGATCAACTGTGGCCGGCGTCAAGCTAAAGCTTGCAACTGTCCTGGTCTTGCCACCTTGACCACCCTGCCACCGACCAAGACCCGGCAAGTGCTTTCTAGAATAGTACATTATGGCACCTGCAAGGTTTTCAGGTCTTATACCTCTTGCTTGCATTGTCTTAATTAGCCTCTCAAACAAACTCACACTGAGATATGAGATGTCTTCAAACCACCAATCAGATTCTGAGCTCCGAATCCTGGCACCAGTGTTGATGCCATTCCAAAGAATGCTTCCACCAGGGCTCTGAAAACTCCCATACATCATCATGGGCCATCCAAACAAACTTGGGTCCGTACAAACCATCATAGACAGAGCATTCAAACACTTGCCCACTAACTGAAGCTTTTCAGCTCTAGGTAGAACTGACTCAGAACTTTGGAGAGCCAAAATACAATCTTTCCAGTTGCGCAATGTGTTTCTATGAAAAAAACTCTCTGATTTTGACAACAAGTTACCTTCTCCAAATTCATCTGTCATTTCAAGGTACTCTGCAGCACAGTGAACCGACACTACATTTCTGGCTGTCAGTTCCACACGGTACCCGTAACAGAATTTAGCTGCAATTAAGAAAGTGTCAGGACCACCAGGAAATTCTTCCAGCACCATTTTCAGAGTCTTCTTGTCTGTATCCTTGGACTCGTCATTTGCTTTAGCAAATTTTCCACTTTTTGATACAAGAGGAAACTGCAGTTCCATGACATAACTTATTTAAACTCCAATGCACTCAGTACACAAATAATTTACCAAAGGCGTAACAGTATAACTACCATAAAATTAAGCCTTGTGTAACAGAAACGCTCACTAGTTCATCACGTAATCATGCATGGAGTCCAAATTGAAAAAAGGGAAAAACAGAAATATCTCAAAGCTCTAACTTGTTCCTCTTACCCAAGAAAGCTAATTTAGATGAAACAAGAACAAGTGTTCATGACATGCCAAAGACCCCACCTAATCCAATTACTTCCACAACAGCAAATCAAGAGAGTAAAACGAGTCTGAGAAGTAGATAAATTTTTAGCTTCATCACTGACTGGGAAAGTTAAGCATTAGTAATGAAATATCTGCACCAATGGATATACATCACGAATAACATCCATAATTTAGAAGCAAAATTTGATAACCATCATCTTAAACAATACCAAATGAGCTGAAATACAATCCATTTATAATTAAAGCAGTCTTGTCCCTGCCCTATCTAACCTTAAGCTGAAGGAATTTTAAAGTCAAACTCCACAAAGAAAACCAGCAAGAACATCACAACCTTTGAGAACCATTCAAGTGGATTCCAGTTTAGGAATACAAGGCTGCCCACAAACTGGTGGAATTTTACTAAATTCTAATAAATAGATGAAATTTATGGTGAAACCGTGAAAGCTTTGCGGCCATTGTAGCATGTGGGACGGTATCTCTAGCAAGTCTAATCCAATTCCCTTATTTGAAGATTGATGCTTCGACAACAGAGATGAAAGAAACCAGAAGTAGAAGCAAAAGCCATGAATCACATTAACGCGGTTGGATCAAATTTCGAAAAATAAAAACACAAAGAGCAGTAGAACAAACCAGAACAACAAAAAAAGCCCCACAACTATTTCATCTATCAATAAACCAGAGAGAGAAGTGCAAATTTCTGAAAGGAAAGCAGGTACCTTATGAAGATGGAAAGTGACACCCTCGATGGAAACAGTGATATCACTTGGCAGTCCCCCATTGCAGAACCTATCAAGACCACAACCCAAAAAAATTAACTACATAAATCACATCAAAATCTTCTTTTTTTCGATATGCATGTCTGACTTGGACTCCACCCAGTAATCAGGTGAACAAAAGGAGTCATTTCCTCATCATTCCATTAAAAAAAAAAGAATTTTTACTTCAAAACAAAATTTTTTGAGAAGGAGAGTACCAATCACTGCCTTCTCGACGAAACCCGGAAAGCTTCCCAGTAGGAGCCATGGCTGAGGGAAGGAAAGACCCTCTTTTTCCCTACTTACTCTACCAACACAACATCATTGTTTTTTCCTAAATTGTTGCCTCTTCTTCTTAATTCTAGAAAGAAAAGGGGAAAAAGAGAAAGGCACAGATGTATCTTTTATATGAAAAAGAAAAAAAAAACTAACCAAAGTATGGTACAGAGAGCATAGCCCCTAGAAATAGAACAATTAAAGAATTGGAAATTGGAATTAAAAGAACAGAGAATGACACAGGATCACGACGGCAGAAACGGTCGAGGTAAAGTAAAGCAAGCTTCAATAAAAAAAATTGCAGCGCCAGTTTCGTAAGTTAAAAGCCTTGGTACAAAATAATATATAATAATATCACCACATATTTATATAATATTTTGTAGTCATAATAGTAATATTTAACTTTCTGTCAAAAGAATTACTTAAGTATACTCTTAATTTCTTAAATTTTCTATTTGGTGTTAAAATTTAAAAATAATTATTTTAGTTGTTTAACTTATCAAAAGTTTATTATAATTCCTTTACTTAAAAGTATTGTATTTAAACATTGTGAAAATAAATATTAAAAACTATATAGCTGGACAATTTATGATCTAGATCATAAAATCAGGATAGACCATGATATTAATGACGTGTAATTATTTAACATAACATATAAACAAAACTAATGTAAATTAAAATTTAGAAAATAAAATTTTAATACTAGAAGAACTTTTATCAGTTTAAATATCTCAATGGCATGAGTTGAATTTAACGATAACTTGTTTTATTTTTTATAATTTATATTATATTACACTTTTTATTTCTTTTATTTTCTTTAATATAAAAGTATTGTAATTTAATTCATATTTTATTTAATTATTAATAACAAAAATAAAGAAAATACATTTTTTATGATCTAGATGCTAAAACCTAAATGTTAGCATTGAATGTGTAAAATTTATTAAAATGTAAAGTATTAATCATTATATCACTTATCATTTATCAATGATGCATTGATATTTCAATTTAAGTTACATGTGTTCGACACCTATTTATTTATGTAATCCTTTTATTTGTATTTATTAATTAAGTATATAATTTATGACACAATAATATTCTTATGATGATAATTTATAATTTTTTATATTAATAACAATTAATACATATGATTTAAATTGTGATTCCTACGATAATAATTATATATTTATCATATTTTTAAGAATTATTATATATTTCTTAATGTATATATATCGTGTATTTTATTATATTCAAAATAAACCAATCCATATATATATATATATCCGATACACATAGTTTATCCGTACATTATAGTTTGTCATCTTAAAATCAATTTAATTTTTTTCTGATACAAATCTAACCCTTTAATTTAAATAAATTATTTTAAATTTAAAACATTTTTATTTTTCAATACTTTGAGATTAAATATAGTTTATACATTCATTTTTGCTTATATATTTTAAGTTTTTTTTAAAAGACAAGACTCTTTAAAATGAATAATATATATAATGATATTATTTCAACGAATTTTCCGTAAAAAATATATCAAATTTTAAAGTGAACCAGTCTTAAATATAATAAGATTAAGTAAAAATAGAATATAATTGAATAGTAGGTGAAGAATTGTAGTTTTTGAAGATAGAGTATTGAATATATTGTGTTAAAAATAACATGAAGTGAGTGAATGCGAATGAATGAATAAATGGGACGATAAGAAAGGGCATAGAGGAGCGTCGTCGGGGCCAAAGAGAACAATACAGGTCAATAAAATGACATGAAGTGTGATGTGAGGTGGAAATTAGGTTTTGTCTTTTTATTTGTTTTTTCCTTCTTCGTTTTCTTTCTCTTTCTTTTTTTAATATAAAGTTTTGTTTGGTTATTCTTTTGGGGTTGTGCTCAACAACTTTGCCTCCTGCAGAATCATGCCAATCACAACACGCGTGGCTTCGATTTCCTTGTTACCTTAATAAGAGCGAGTGGTTTCCACGCGTCCTCGTTGGGTGAGTGGGATCCACTGTCGCACAATCAAACATGGGTAGCATCGTTTTTTTGGAATGGTAACATGGGTGTCATTGTTCATGGTTTGTTTGGTTCAACAGAATTAGGAAAGGAGAAATATTAAAATTATTAATAATAATAATAATAATAATAATTTAATAACAGGTCATGAAATAAATGAGTGATTGTAGAAATAACATTAGTTGTAGAAGAGAAAACCGAAGGAAAATTGAATTTCGTTGAAGTCAATACTTTACTTGTATATAAATTATATATTTCTTAGTAATAAAATTAATTATCAGGGCTGTATATAAGAATAAGATTACTTCTATATTAAAATATCGTTTTTTAAAATCCTTTATCAACCGGATAAGTGGAGAAAAAAATGACTTTTGCTTCTCTTATATATGAATCCAAAATTCTAAGTTAACAAAATGCTGATTTATTTCGTTAAAATTTGTTAGCTAAACTTTAAGTTGATTTGTTTAAGTGAAAGAAATCAAAATTAATAAATATTTGATTAATAATTACATTGAGATATTACATTTTTGAAATATGAAATTCTTATTATGATTTTATTTTTAAAATACATTTCAAATTATTAGAGAGTATATATTCTCAAATGGTTTTCGACTTTGATTCCCAAACAAGTATCACGATAATTACAATGATACTTTTAACCTCAAAGCTAAACACTACTTTTCGTAAATATAATTAATAGTTTAAAAATATAGTTTTTTTTGCAAAAGTAATAATGAACTTAAGTAGTATTTTTAGCCGATGTAAAATTGTGTTTTTTTTTATGTATATTTAATTTAAATATAAAAGGAGTGCGTAGTATAGCGATGATCATTCTTACATATAATGATGCTTCGTCATTAATGTTTTTTTTTTCAGTATGGCAGTTAAAACAATATCACTAGTTCAAGTAATCTTCAGGACCACTCATTCCAATTTCAATATTTTTAAATCTCACACTTCTTGCTAAGATCGTTTGAGAGCCTTTATTATTATCACGTTCCTTTATGTTAACTTCGTATTCGTTTTTATGATTTTTCTTACAAGAACACTATTAGTTTTTATTAAAAAGAGACTACTTTTCGTTTGTAATTTAGAAGAAAACACAATTCAAAATATTTTTTATAATGTAATATTTGTATGATAAATAATTCACATTTATAATATTCAATGAAAGCTAACCGCTACCTTAAATTTTGTGAAGTCACACCTCCTCCTTCTATCAATTGCAGGAAGAAGACAGGAATGGCCCTCAACTTGTTTTTAAAAAGGATTATCTAATTTCAATTTGGACAATTTAGAATGTAATTTCATATTTGAAAGTGTATTAAGAATTGTACAGGTGACAATGGATGGGTCATCAGATCGACATGCAAATTCACAAGAAAAAATATAAGATAAATTGAGTAGTTTAACTAATTGGTTCACTTAGACTAATTGTACATGACTTGTAACCAATGTGAGTCAATGTTGAATTATCCTACATTTGACCACTATAACCCAAATTACTTAAATTTCTAAAATATAGCAATTTTAGCACAACACTTTAACATTTTGTGTATTTCTTAACTTGTTTATTTATTTATTCTTCAATCTACTTAAAAATAACTCGTTTATTCGTATTCCGTCAATTCAAAAACAGTTTCTTCATTTACATTTTTTTTCCTTGTTTCAATGTACTTCAAAATTATTTATATTTTTGATAAGCTTATACTTAAAAGTTATAAATTATAAAATTATAAATATTATTTTTAAAAAAAATAAACCTATATAAATTACTATTTTTACTGATTTAATTAAATAAAAATAAAATTATCAAATTTGGCTCACAAACTTATAGACCAAACGTTATATTAGCTAGCATTGATTTTATCAAGCTTTTTACCAATCAGGATGAAACTATCCGCATTTTCATCCCTAACGGATTGTTCAATCTAGATCTTAATTGTAATTTTTGGATTGAACAATGTATTCATCTATTGCTTTTTTTGTTTTTTCAATAAGTGTTGTTTTCATGTCTGGGTTCAAACGTGAATTTTTCCGAACTCTCCATCCTCCGGAATCAGCACAGCCTCCTCCCTCCCAATCACATGTAGCATTGCATCAGCTTTTCCCTACACCCCCATATACTTCATCTCCATTCTCCATTACAAAAAAAAACACTACCATTCACAGACAAAAACTAATCAGGACAAGACTCAAGGACCAAAACCAATCCAGAAAGGGGGAGGAAGAGTGAGTGGCAGAGGAAGGAGGGAAACGCAGCGGCTCCACGCGAACCAAATAAAGGGAGCACGACCGCGAGTTGGTGTGCAGAATCTTTCGTCTCAGGATCGAGGCAGAGTGGCGGTGACCCGCTTCGCCAACGAAGGCTCTGGTCTGAGGGGAGGCACGCGACGGTGGTTGTTCGCATGGAGTTACTCTCGCGCGAGAGAAAGAAATCGAAAGAGAAAGGGGGTGGAGGTCGTGGCGGCGCAAAGACGAATATGACCACCGAAGACCACCGTGTGAGGAAATGAGATGAAGGTGCACAATTTGTTAAGGGTGTGTTCACTTCGGATATTGGAATTGAGGGAGAGTGACCCGAGAGAATTTGAAGATGAATGAATTGTTATTTATTTGAATAAATTTGGAGGTAAATAAGAGTGAGGTTGTAAGTAAATTTTATAAGAATTAATGTAGGATTTGATTAATGTGATAGATAAAAAGAATTTGTTTGATGGATAGAAATTGAAGATTATAAAAATGTTTCTAGTTATTAAAGAAATGTAAAATGATAATTGTTAATGTTATATTTAATTGTAAAAATATTTATATAAAATGATAATATTAATTATTAAAATTAATTTTAATATTATACAAAAAAAATTATTTTAGTTAAATGAATTTATTTTTAATTGTAATATTTTTGTAATATTATTTATTTATGATTTTATTTGTTATTGAAGTGAAATTAAATATTTTTAAAGAAAAAAATAATTAAACAAAGTTAGAATATTACATGAGATAACAGTGCTATCAGTGCATTTCGACACTTCATGGCCTGTACTTGTCGTTCAAGAATTGTACATAGTCTTCTTCTTTCAGTGATTCTCTTTTTCAATTTATGAATGATTTTAGAATCCATCTAATTTGCAGTTCATTGACAAAAAATATAATTACTATTTTTCATAACATATTTACTATAATAGTCATCCATATACACTACTTTATTCATAATATCCTAACTCACTTATCTTCGTTCTCTCAAGAGTAATTAATTTTTTTCCTTGTTCACGTTCAAGAACTTAATAAGATTAAAGGTAAAAAGGATAAAAACTTATGAAACACCTTCCAATTCTTATCATTTTTCCACTTTAATGCCCAAATCTTTTAATTGATATTCATGTTGTAATATTCCTATATAATAAATCATATTCATAATTCTATAAGCATCTAACTTTCTTTAACAAGGTGCACTTTAGAATGAATATTTATTATTTTTTTAACATTACTATAGCACACATGCAGATATAAAATAATAAAAAGACCTTGTAACAAGAACTTTGGCATACTACTGACCAAGTTATGGTTTCTTAATACAAACTAGTATTATACTAATAATAATAGTACAAAGTAACAACAAAGGTGATGAAACGACGACGTAGATTCAGCGACGTATGTGTCCTGTTTTCGTTCTTCCACGATAATCTATCAATTACTTGCTCTGTAACGGAGAAGAGAGTCAATCCTTTGCAGCCTCAACTGCTTCTTGAACTTGTTGATGAAATCATCAGCTTTCGCGTCCACCTCCTCGTCTTCTCTACACGATGTCGCTTCAACCCTCACCGTTTGTGGTCTCCGTCTCTCCACCTCCTCTTCCTCTTCATGTTCTATCGAGCCCCTTCTCTTGCTCGCCGATTTCCGCATCTCCGCCTTACCCGACCCGCCACTCGGATTATCTCCCTGTATGGACTCCGATCTATACAAACGCGACAAGTTTATGGATTGTAGCCGCTGCAAGAGCGAGGGACTCCGAACCAGTTTCGGTGTCCACCATCGAACATCGCGCCTGTAGCTTCGTCGAACATGGCACCTGTAGCTTCGTCCAACATGGCGTCTGCACCTCCACCACCAAGCTTCGAAAGAAATGCTCCAAAGGAACCGAATAAGAAGACGTTGTAACCGAATCCAGTATGAAACGCAACCCCAAACATAGAAGGAACCGAATACCAACGTTTGGAACCGAATACACCTTTCTTGTGCAGAATGAGAACAAAATAACCCCAACTGGGAACCGAATACGGGGTTCCATATAAACTCTTCACACTCTTGGAATCGAATACGAGTGGAGGGAACCGAATACACCTCCAACAAATTTCATTTCAGTCGCCACACTTATTCATCTTCTGCAGCTTCAAACTCCTCTTCATCTTTACTGTGTGAGGCTTCTCTCAACCAATGAAGCTTAGCAGCTCAAGAATCTTTGCTGAAGCACGTGCATACTCGTGAGTCCACAGTGAAAGGGTAAATTAGAGATTGCACCGTAAATCCCTCCAAATCTCTTCGTTCTTGCGGGTGATAAAAAATTGATACATCCCGCAAATCGCAGCAATTTCCTCACATTTCGTCTGAAGTGAACACAAATACGCGTAAACAGGTGATCTGCTGAAGTGAACACAGCATAAGAGAAAGTGGATGCGGCACGGAGAAGAAAGGGGAAGATGAGGGACAAAACGCAATTAGGATTTTTAATGCACTGAGGGGTAAAAGTGGATTTATGAAAGTTTGGGTGCAAGGAAAAAAATGGGAGGTGCAAGAAGAAATTGCCCAAGTTGAGGTGTGAGGATAGCAAAATCAAAAATGGAATAAGAGAGCCCTAATATGAAATGAAGGTAGGCAGATCTTATAGATGACCACAAATTGATTTTATTCTAAAAATTCTAAAACCACGTGTGAACAGATTTTCTAAAAAAATTTTAAGAGAAAAAGTAAGTAAAAAATTTCTTTATTAAATAAAATTAGTTTATACATTAAGTAAATAAAATTACAAAGAGAGTTATATGTAAACTAATTTTAATTTATAAAAAGGTTTCGTGTAAAAATATCCCAAAGCTTTAATGTGTTCCTTTCTATAGCATATACCATTCTTTCTCGTTTCTAAATTTAGTATCATACATTATGTCTACACTTAGTATTATAATAAGTTTCTATTTTCGTTCAGAATCTCAAATAGGTCCCCTTCTTTTTTGACGTCTCAATTGTGTCTTTATTTTTGTAAAACTGATGCAAATAAAGACTTTCCGTCAAATTAATCAAACGGCGTTAATGATTCTGTCACCTGGCATGCTGACATTGTAGTTTTAACATACGTGTCATTAAAAACGTGTGTCAATTCTTTTATTTTAAATTTTGAATTAAAAAATTAAGTAAACAGAGTGGAAATTTAACTAAAGAAAGGGCAAAGTTGAGAATTCGTATTCTACTTTCTGCTGAAAGCCCCATTCTCTCTGCAATTGTGAAATCAAAATGAAATTGGGGAAATTTGAATTTTAGGGCTCGTCACTCATCCACAAAATCCTTGTTATTCGATCGGAAGCGCGAGTGTTGGTGGGTGAAGAACATCGACTTGAAATAACTGTGCATGAGCAACTGGAAATATCGTTGTCTTTTCTCAGCCACCTTCATTTACTGTTACTCATGGATTCTCATATTTGGATTCTTCTATCGCCAAACTATTGGCACAAAATATGTTCAATGATGTTGATTCTGTTTCCCAGTTCAGGAGAGGATTAGAGGAAGCTACCAAGCTTCTTCCTTCTGGCCCTAAGCCTGTAACTGGTCTCCATTCAAACGGTGAAGAATAGAAAAATAATTTTGGAAATCGTGGGTAGTGAACAAATGTTATAGATCGGGTGTTTCTGAGTATGGAAAACCTGGGTAATGAACACAATTCCTTGTAGAGTGGAGCAGTGAAAGGTGAGGAGCGAGATGGAGGGAAGGATCGATCAAAGAAAAAAGGGAGGAAGAAGGAAACTATGGATTTGAAGAATCTTCTACTGATGTATGCCAATGACATTAGAGCTACCACCGAATTACTAACGCAAATTCAACAACACTCTTCTCCCTTTGGAGATGCATCGCAGAAGGTAGCTCACTACTTCGCCAATGGTCTTGATGCACGCTTGGTTGGGGCTGATTCTGGCGGTCATGAACAATTTTCTTTCCTGAACTCTGAGAGGATTACTTAGGGATGACAATTTTACTCACGGGCACGGGTATCCGCGGCGGGTAGTAACTATCCGCAGATATTTACTACCCGCGGGTAACGGGTAGCGGGTATTTTAATACCCGCTTCTAAACGGGTCGGGTACGGGTAGTATACTACTCGCCCCGCGGGTACCTGCTACCAGCGAAAAAAAAAATAATTTATATATTTTTTAATTAAATTAATTAAAAATAAAATAAATTATATTTTATTAGGTTAAATTTAATTAAAATTAAATTTTAATTTATATTTAATTTATATTATATATATTTTTTGTAATTTTTTTTAAATTTTATTTTAAATATGTATTAAATATATTTTTTTTTATTTTTTGCGGGTATCCGCGGGTACCCGCGGGTTTTAAAATACCCGCGGGTATTTTTGAAACGGGTAGCGGGTCAGGTAACGGGTATAATTTTATCCGGCAGGTCGGGTTGCGGGTAGGCACTACCCGTGCCCGACCCGACCCGTTGCCATCCTTAGGATTACTGCTGCAGAGTACCTGAAGGCATATCAAGTGTTTCTATCTTCCACCCCTTTCAAAAAGTTTACATATTTCTTTGCAAACACAATGATTATGGAAGCTGCTGCAAAATCAGAAATCGTCCATATCATTAATTTTGGCATCCTATATGGTTTCCAGTGGCCAATTCTTATAAAGTTTTTATCGAACAGAAAGGGTGGTCCTCCCAAGCTGAGGATCACAGGGATAAAGTTTCCCCAACCAGGATTTCGTCCCTATGAAAGGATTGAAGAGACGGGTCACCGTCTTGCTAACTATTGTAAGCGTTACAATGTTCCCTTTGAATATCATGCCGTAGTATCAAGGAACCCTAGACCTCAACTTCTCCCAATTCGATTTTGATTTTGATTTCGCAGAAGAGAATGGAGCTTTCAGCACTTACTTTTAATTGATTTCCCAATTTTTCCCTTACTTATATTATATTTCCACTATGTACACTTCATTTTTAATTAAAAAATAAAATAAATACAATTAAGACATGTTTTAATCGCCACATAATTTAAAATTACACTGTCAGCATGCCACGTAACACTCTCTTAACGAACGTTTGATCAATTTGACGGCAGACCTCTAATTGCTTCAATTTTACAAGAAAAAGACCCAATTGAGACACCGAAAAAAAGGGACCTATTTGAGATTCACGCTGAAAATAAAGACCTACCGAGTCATTAAACGTATTATATTTCTAAATCCTAGAGTTTTTCTTACTGCACCCTCATTATTACTAGCAGCACCTCATGTTATTAAAAAGACTAACATACCCTTACGCTCCCACTAGTATCATCCTTATCGTCATCTACATATCCATTCTTCACCATACCTGACAGGAAGAAGAATAAAAAAAAAAAACTAAAACTCAGTTTTGAAAAGCTCGATAATGTGAAATCTGTAATATATTTTTTGAAATGTATTATTTATGTTTTCAAAAGTTTATTGTGAAAAATTTATTTCGAAAAAAACTTTTCAAAAACATATGTGATAAGTTTCAAAAAATATTCTAAAAATTCTGCTTTAAAAATCATAGAAATATTTTCAGGGAATAGGAACAAACCACAATTATTTTAAGTTAACAAAACATAATTAATTTTGATAACATTAATTTAAAATATTAAAAGTAATTATGATTTTGATAACCACACACACAAATGCAGTGTATTCGAAAATTCTAAAATCAGTAAAATTACGTGGGTAGATCTAGAATTTATCAAAATATACGAGATAGTGCAACAAAAATATTCCATTGAATAAATTAATGACAATAAATTTAGGAAGTATATGATAAAATGTTACAGCTGAATATTCTTTCCTCTTATGTTTCCCAGTGTGAAAATCACATCCCAACAGCACATATTGTCTTGGATAAGTTCTCATCACTTCATAAATATGTAATAAACAATATGGGTATGGGCTACCCAAACCAAAACCAAGGGGAAAATTACTATGTATGTAAAAAATAATCACTATGGGCTGAACACTCTTCCAAAAGCACTTCATCACCATACCAGTTTAACTTGCCACGGGCTTTGCGATCACTTTCTTTATGGCTTCAGCGTATGTTCTGTGCTGATAGGTGAGAGTTGATTCAAGCAGGTCCCAAAGTGAGGTCTTAGGATTCCAGCCTGAAATAACAGTCATACACCATTACCACATAAAACATCTTATGTTAATGATGTCAGGTTTTTCCTAAAGAAGACACTAGAGTAGAACAAGGAAACATACCAAGTTGCCTATTAATTATGGTCATGTCAGGAATTCTCTTGTCGCTGTCATCATATCCCTCGCCATAAAATTCTTTGGAGCTCACATCAATAGTAGGCTTTTCCAGAGGAGCTTCTCCACTTACCTTTGAATAAACCTGAAGAATGGAAGGAAAATAACTATTTCATGTCCCCAAACACCATGTCAAAAATCTAATAGGGTCAATCAAACAGTCAAACTCCATGCTTAACCTGAGACATCATTTCCGCAAGCTGCCTAACTGTAACCTCGTTGTTTGGGTTACCCACATTAAAAATCTGTCCATTGGCCCTGGCAGGATTTTCCTGTTAACAAGTTATTGTTCACATTTAGTGGAACAATCATCCAACAAGAATAACAGTTTAAAGATGAACTTCTGCAATCAGATAATCTGCACTTAAAATCAAAAAGTCTCATCAAAGATTGGATATGGGAGCCTACAATCATCAGCAAGACAGCTTCAATAGCATCCTTAATATACACAAAGGTTCTCTGGGATTGGCCACCATCCACAAGCTTGAGGGGCTCACCACGGAGGAGATTCTGCAGAAAATATTTAGAACAGTGATTCAAAAATATTGAGCAGCAACATTCAATGTTAAAGAAAGTCCTAAATCTCATAAGCTCACATTGCTAAAGCATGCCAGAACCCGAGGAACACCCTCACTTGGTCCATCAATGCCGGGAATGAAATCCATTCTTGGTCCAATCCAATTAAAAGGCCTCACAATTGTGAATTCCAATCCATTTTCAGCGCCTTCACCTGTCAACAACACCATCTCAGTGAGAAAAATCAATTCATGAAAATTTTAAGTCTTTACACAAAGAGTAAATAGAAAAGAGCTTACCATAAATCAGCCTCTCAATCAACTGCTTAGCACAGGCATATGACCATCTCTGCTTTTCAATCGAACCAAAAATACAAGGAGACTCATCCTCCTTCAGCACGTAGTATGCAGGATCCTAACACCACAAGGAAATAACATAGATTATAACTCCACACATAACCCAAGAAAAAACACTCAAACCATTGCATTGCTGAAATGCTGCTAGACACTTTTTCCATAAATAATATCTACAATCCACAAACTAAAATCAAATTATAGACACCATGTCATCTAATTTACCCAAAAGGTAAGATTGAAAAATTGGTTTTAGTTTATGAAAGAAAAACTCAATAGATTCCACTAGTTTATCTAAACAGTGTGTAAACAACAGTAAAAAACACACAATGATAGATAAAACTATTCATTGAAAAGATCTACCATTGCCAAACAAGAAATCAATGATGCAGTGTAAATTTGAAACCATAGTCGGTTAAGCACGGATCTACAGTAGTACGTCCAAGGAAAGTGAAAGGTTACCTGACGAAGTGCACTATCTTTGGGGAGAAAGCTTCCAATCGTTTTCCCATACACTTCACAGGTAGAGAAGTGAATGAGACGCTTATTGTTTTCCGAACAGTACTTCACCTGAACCCAAAACTCCAATCCTCAATTCCAACTTCCACACCCACACACAGAGTGAGAGAGAGAGAGAGAGTAAAAAACAAAACAACAGTAGCACGCACCACAGGAAGCGCGTCGATGAAGTTGCTGTAAATGGTGTCGAGAGGGCGCGTGTTGTAATCCGCGGGAGTGCATATAGCAGCCAGGTTAATGGTCTGAAACAAAACAACCCAATTGTGTCTCAAACAGAAAAGTTTACGGAAACGAAAAAAGATTGCATTTTTATGAGGGAACAGAGTGAAACCAGATCTGCAATCTTGATGAGGCCCTCAAGTCGAGAATCGTGCTTGATATTGAGGCGGTGGAATTGGATGCGACCAGCCCAGGGGAGCGTGTCGGGTTCCAGAAGGTGTTTGATCTTGTCGTTATAAACATCCAAAGCAAAAACCTTGTGAGGGGTTTCGTTCATGAGCTTCTCGCAGAGGTGGGACCCGATGAAGCCACCTGCACCTATCATGCAGATGGTGATTGGTTTTATGGGGTTCCCGTCCAGATCCAATCGCGCCGAAGCCATTGCTCAAGCTGAATGTGAGTCTCTCTGAGAAGAGAAAATGATAGAAAGAGCTGGTAGCTGTGGTAATATATAGAGAAGATGAGTGTTTCTTCTATTCTGTCCCTTCCACAGTGCTGTGTGGTTTTGGTTACTGTCACTGTTAGCGATCGAGTGATGTTAGGGAGTTGCAAGCAAGGTATATATATAAAAACTCTGTTTTTTTTTTACATCATTAGTTTAAACAATTTCTGACATTTGTTAAGGATGCTTAGATAGGAATTTTCACGAGAAGACAATAATTTGTGTTGCATGAGATAAAACTTTGGATTGATCCAAATCACACTTTTGCATAGTATTCTGCCTTTGAAGTACAGCTAGCTATGATTCTTCCACCACTTTACACACGCTTATCTTACCCACTCACAGCACATACACACACTAAATCTAATAAGCAAAACCTGTTTCTAATAAACAAATAATTCAAATGTAATAAAAAATTCAAATATGCATTTTCCTATATTTTTAATTTTATCTATAACAATTAATAATAAAAACTGTTTTCTTTAAATAGTTTTATGTGGATATTTTTATGTGTTTGACCTTTTTATCTCGTCTTTATTAACTAACCTTTTAGTTTTTATGATATATAAAAAATTGATAATAAGAAGTAAAAGTATTTTCATTGTATAATTATAATAGTTAATACAAGTAAAATATTGGTATAGCTTTTTACACATTTTTTATTACAATTTAAATTTGTGTATTTAAGTAACTATTATTTAGTCTAACAATATTTTTAACTTTATTTATTATCATCAAATAATTCAGACATGTGATATCCGTAACTAATAATTATTATATTATTTCTTAAAATGCACAATAACAAATCATTTAAACGTCAATATTAAATTTTTTGGAGAATGTAATAAATATAAATTTTTTTGATGAATTTGAAATTTGACTAAACCTCCTTCTATTTTACCCATAAAATTAAGGTCTACTGAAACCAAAACCAATCCAATTCGAGTATTTGTGTGAACTTTATTCGCATTAATTACTCCTTCAACTGTCAGGACTTTAATTTCTATTTTTTAAATAATAAACTATAAAAATATTCTTTAAATTTTAGAGATGTAATTTTCCATTTTAGTACACTAATGTAACTGTTTTATAAACTTGCCTTTCTAGTTTGTCTCACATTATTTTACCATCAAAATTTTAAATTTTCGTAATATATATAATGTTCGGTTAAATATTTAATAAAATATGATTATGCTGGGAAAAATTGTAAAAATGGTTTTAACAGTGTCGTTTTTTGAATAAAGTATAACATGATCCCTTTTTACTTTTCCAAAACCAAAAACCTTCTGTTAAAATTTGTCACTTTATAAAAAAATTAATGAACAAATGAATGAAAATGAAAAAGTTTGAAGATAAAATCAGGCAAAAAAAAAGTAAATGATAAAATTCGTAAATAATGGTAGATGGACGATAAAATATACTATTAAACTAATATTAAATATACATAAATCGTTAATAATTCATATCTATTAATAAAATTGGTTAATTTAATTACTAGCGCTCAGTTTATAACTGATTACAGCATTTTTCAAAATTAATCTTAAATAATAAATATCTAATTTATTGTAATATGTGATATAACTTTTTAAGATTTAAATGAATAAATATTGTTTTATTTATTTATATTAATAACTACTAAATAACTTGATTCATTGTAATTGAAAATACTTGAAAAAGTAGATTATTACATTCCACAAATATAGTATACAACTATATTTTTGTTGACTATTATTATTTAGTAATGATCTGTTTGGATTGTTGAATTTTTGTATTACATTATTTTTTAAATTTGTATTAATTTATTCTTCAATGTGAAATTCATATTATAAATAATTTTTTGCTTATTTATTAGTTGAAGATAAATAATAATAAAAAGAAAACATTTTTCTTTCACAGTTTGTTAAAATACAAAAACAACACTTGATGTATTGGGATGAAGTGGTGGATGAAATAAACAAATTTTCATTTTATGAAAAATATGAAGAATCAAGTACCTTCAAAATGGATAAAATATTATTAGTGAAAAACATTGATGTGGTTTTATGATTTAAGATTAAAGAAAGTTTCTACTTAGATTGATTTATTTATATTTGCTTTGCTGGGTTTAAACTTTAACAATTTTTTGTTTTACAGGTATGATTTTTGTAATTATATTTGGATCCCCATAAAAGGGGTGCAAGAAGTAAAAGCCTAATTTTTAAACAGTTTGCAATAAAATGGACATGTTAATGACAGACTATAGGAGCACATCATTTTGGGCTCTACAATTTAGTAAATGTGTAATTTTAATCTCTATAATTTTGAAAATGTGTAAGTTTGATTCTTACTAAATTACCTTGCGGCTGAGACTCATCGTTTTTATTTTCCCTTCAAAAGTGGATTCAGTTGATAGAGAGGTTCAAAGTGGCATCGAGGATAATTTTATTTCTTATTTTTAATCAATAGATAATAATAATTATATATTTTTATGGTATTAATTTCAAAAGCAAATATGACATATTTCAAAAGAAATATTTTAAATTATATACAGAGAAGATGAAATTGGAAACCCTAAGAATTAAATTGGCTAATCATTAAACATGGATGAGAAGAATGAACAAAAGAAGAAAGATCAAACCGCATAAAAGGATATACGTGAATTCAAAACTGTTTATATATACGGATAAAACATTTGTCAGATAAGAAAAGTAGAATGATTCTATTTCAAAGAAATAAATGTAGAATGCTAAATTCAGTATTAAAATAAAAGAAATCCAAAGAAAAGATAAATATAAAAAAAAAATACTTTCCACTAGTTGATTCCATATGTGAAATTACATTTTAAATTATGGGAGATAAAAAATAATCATCTTGGGAGAATGAATCATTAAAAAAAAAACATTCTCATTTATATCAAATTTTATTATTTATTTGAGGTATTTATATCAGTTTATAATTTGTTCTTCTTTCCTTTTGTATACAACAAAATAAAAATAAATTATTCATTTTTTTTCTTTGAATTATTCTCTATAGCAAACAATTTTAGAAATTATCTTATCTTTTTTACCTTTTTTTCTTCTTATTGTTTCTTCCTTTCTGTATCAAGTTTCTTTTCCACCACCAGTATTATGAAAAAAAAAACATTATTTCAACAACCGAACATGGCATATGGTCGAAACTTAAGGTCACAAGAAACAGTTAAGTGTTGCCAACAACAAAAGCTATATTGCGAGTTTGTATGTAGTTACCTTACAATGATATTCTTTTGTTTTTTTTTAATTTTTTACTCTTAAAGTTCTAAGGTTTTTTTAATTTCTATAACCTTATCAAAATTTGGAAAACTTTTCATTATAAAAATTTGTGTACGTGGTGTTGGTTATTTTTTCATATTTTGTGGGTTTCAAACTTCATAATATACACCTGTATCCATTTTAAAAAACAGGTTCCACCACACCAAGTGCTCCTGCACCTATCCACTATTTTTTTTTATACCAAAAATACTTTACACCTTCCCATTATTTTCTTTTATTTCAAAAATACTCTACACCTCCCCACTATATTCAACAATCTTTCTCTTTCTCTCTCCACATTAATGGAGCATTCACATGGTTCAGATTTAAACTTGTGATATATTGCAAACTTTTATTTACACTTTCCCTTAAATAAGTTTGATTCAATCTTATTTTCATTGTTCAATATATTTTTTTTTCTTCAAATTACTTAATAAATGCTAAAATTTTGTTCTAAATTTCTAGAAAAATGTTTATATATATGTGTGTTTTTTTTACATTTAATATCTATAATTTTTAACATTATATTATGTTTTATCTTACCGACATGTTTGACTCAAATAACTTGAATAAAGTATTTAATTTCTTAGATAAATAATATAAAAATATTATTAAATACTTAAAATATAAAAGAAAAATTATTTGTTAAAGATTTGGAATTTATTTAGTTCTTTCGTCATTATAAAGTTAGTATATAATAATAATAATATATTATTTACTATTAATATTATTATGTTTATTATTTTGTATTTGCATCTAACTTTTAAGTTTATAAAATGAAAGTGGTAAAAGCACTAATATTGAAGTTTCCTCTGAATTTTATATTTTGCAATATATCAAGTTTAAATCTAAGCCATATAAATGTTCCATTAATGCAGAGAGAAAGAGAAAGATTGTTGAGGATAGTGAGAAGATGTAGGGTATTTTTGAAATAAAAGAAAGTAGTAGGAATGTGTAAAGTATTTTTGGAATGTGGGAAGGTACAGAAACACTTGGGGTGGTGGAGAGAGCAACACCCTAAAAAACATCATGCATCTTTTGTCAGAAAGTATAATATAATTATTTTAATCAAATCACTATAAGATGATCTTAATTAAATCACTATAATGCCCATTATTTTACACTATATAAAGAAACATAAATAATGGCAAATGAAATTGTCATAAATGTTTTATTGAAAAATAATTTTCATGTTAACGCATTGAAATGTAATTGTCATAAATCTATATTTTAATGAAATTTATGATTGTCATTATTCCAATAACTTCTTATACGTAATCCTAATTTCTAAATGTAATTGGAATATTATATTATTTAGAATATTTTCGTAATTTAATAAATTGTGTTTTTGATAATGACAAATAAAAAAATATAACAAATTATAACATTATAAAAAAAAATTAAAGAATTTCATTAATGCATTGAACAATTACATCAATGTAGCAAAATGTTTTAAAAGAAACATAAAGTAGTGATATTATAATAAATAGTTCTAAATTTAGACTCGTTATCTAATCTATCTTATTCTCACATCAGCCTCTTATGTAATTTAAGGATGATACAGCTCTGCCCTTCAAATAAATTAAAATAGCAATATAAGAAATTAAAGTAATTTTCTTAAAAAAAATATACTTTGACCATTCATAAATATTTTATAATTGATATTATTTTTTTTTATTTTTTTTTCTTTTTTTCCTTAAAAAATATAAAAATTTACTTTTTTTTTATATGATGTGTCAAATAAATATAAAAATATGTCACCTACTATTTTTTTTTATGAATCTTTAATCAAATATGGCATCAAGCTTTATGTCATGGTTAAAGCACGAACATCAAGGTGTCCAAAATCCAAGTGCTGTTACGTCTATCTTAATTTCTTCCACTTGTTTCTTTTCTTTTTTCATATAAGTTGTCCCTTTTGTGCAGTAAAACTGGTATGGTTGAAAAGTGTGCTTGTTGAAGAAGCTCGTAATTTCATTTCTCGTGCAAGATTGTGTTTGTAACCAACGTACTTTCTTACTAGTATATTTAACTTTAGTCAGACTTTTGGTTTTGGGAAATGTAAAAACAGACTAAGAAAAAAGGCCATTTATTTGCTTATCAAATCACAGTTCATGTATGCTGAAAATAACTGCATCCAGCCACACCACATAACTTGCTATCAGCAGCTCTCTTTGATTATGTTTTAACAGATATCTTGAAGCTCAAGACATGATCATAATAATTTCATTGATACTTCTGCAACATTAAGATCTTACAGCTAAGAACGTTTATGCTACCTACTTCTAATTAAAAATTGCACCACCTCAACTTGTCAATTTTTGTTACTCTTAGAAGCAAGCGTTACAGTGATATGCAGTAAGAAGTAGACTTTAAATCTGTTATCACTGATATAAATACATATTATCAAATAATGTTCATTAATATAATTATAAATATGATCATATATATATACAAAAATTAAAAGTATATCTCTTAATCAATAATAAAATAACTAGTCATAAGATAATATTTCAATATAATAATTATTGAGATTTGATGTCTATTTTGACGAGTGCATCTTAACTAACAAGTTCAGACATTTATAAGATTGTCGGAACTGCAACCTTGGAAAACCAGTCCCACTGCATGCATCAGGCGGCTATTGCTCAGAATATCAGTTCCCAATACTATAATACCCCTTTTTAAAAGCCTTTCCACTACCCCTTTCTCTCTCTGAAGAGAAACTGAAAAGCATCATGGCGCATGCGAGTTATATCTTGATTTCCTTTCTTCTGGTTGTGGTGTTGAATGTGGCAAAAGGGCAGCCTCTGGTTCCTGCATTGTTCATATTTGGGGACTCTGTGGTTGATGTGGGCAATAATAACGACTTATTAACCATTGTTAAAGCAAACTTCCCTCCTTATGGAAGAGACTTCAGTAATCACAGTTCAACAGGGAGGTTTTGCAATGGGAAGCTTGCAACAGACTACACAGGTATTGCTCAAAATCACCCTTTAATGAAACACCATTTTCTCACCCACATCATCGTTTTGCATGCTTGATCTTTATTTTGTTCACTGCAGCTGAAAACCTTGGATTTACCTCCTACCCACCAGCTTACCTCAACTTAAATGTTAAAGGAAGAAATCTCTTGAACGGTGCCAACTTTGCCTCAGCTGCTTCTGGCTACTACGATCCCACAGCTCAGCTTTATGTAAATATACACTTGCAAGTTTAAAAATCCTTTTTTTTTTACTTCTCATGATTATTCATAAAGCCTAATATAGGAATGTGTGCTTTTTCTTTTATTTGTTTCCTTTTGAACTAGCATACAATTCCATTGAGCCAACAGCTGGAACACTACAAAGAGAGCCAGAACATTTTGGTGGGAATAGTAGGGCAGTCGAATGCTTCGTCAATTGTATCTGGTGCTATACATCTTGTCAGCGCTGGAAACAGTGATTTTATTCAGAACTATTATATAAATCCACTGCTTTACAAACTTTACTCTGCTGATCAATTCTCAGATATTCTCATGCAACACTACTCCACTTTCATTCAGGCATGTCTCTGTCAACCTTAACAAACCACGTTGCACTTAAAGAAGGGTTACCAATGATAAGAAGTTAAAAAAGAAATAAAAAGGCTACTTATTTTTGTTTGCTGATGTTGACTTACATTTCCAAATTTCAAATATACCTGCAACAGAATTTGTATGCACTTGGAGCAAGGAGAATTGGCGTCACAACGTTACCTCCTATGGGTTGTTTGCCAGCAGCCATCACTCTCTTTGGTTCTGGTAGCAACGAATGTGTGGTTAGACTAAACACTGATGCTGTTAACTTCAACAAGAAGCTAAACACTACGTCTCAAAGCTTGCAAAAATCGCTTTCTGGTCTGAAATTGGTCATCCTTGATATCTATCAACCTCTGTATGACCTTGTCACTAAGCCTTCTGAAAATGGTACATTTTCTAAGTTTCTAACTCTGCTAAGCCCAGAAAGCAATCTTATCATGCATCACTCATGAACTAGTTTTCTTTTTTATCACAGGGTTTTCTGAAGCAAGGAAGGCTTGTTGTGGAACAGGCTTGCTAGAGACATCTATATTGTGCAATAAAGAATCCATAGGAACGTGTGCCAATGCATCTGAATATGTGTTCTGGGATGGTTTTCATCCCTCTGAGGCTGCAAACAAGGTTTTGTCCGGTGAATTGTTGGCTGCTGGCATCTCTCTCATATCCTAATCCCGCATCATATCTACTTTGGATGCATAGTTTTAAGAATTGTGAGGTTATTGTTGTATTAGATTACAATGTTCATTCTATGTTTTCAAGTTTCGTGTAATAAAACCAATATTCTAATGAGTTTTCGTGCAAGACTTCTACCGAGTATTCAAAGATGCTTGTCTTCAGTTCAATTATTTAAGTTTAGTATAATGTGACAGATAAACTCAGATTAGTCACACTATAAGTTAAATCAATGCAGTGAAAATAGGAAACGATTAATTTTCACATTTAATCCTACCATTTGTTATTTATTATAAAATCACATGCGGTGAGGCTCTTGAGTGAGAGATTCATTGGGTCGTTAAGGCTGCCAATTTACATATAGACTCACTTTATAATAGTAATATAATGTCCGCTTATATTTAAGACAATTTATATAACGTCTTCTTAGATGGTTTTCTTTTCTGCAATTATACAAAAATGGAGTTTTACCTAAAAGTACTTAACAAAAAGTTTACGTCAGAAATCAGCATTAATTATTGATGTAAAAGTTCTATGGGTATTTTTAGTTTTATTTAGAAATCAAAATTAGAGTTTTCATAAAGATTAACACAGTTTATCAAGTTGAATGGTCAAATTTTGATTAGAAAGTAACATAAAAAAAATCTAATAAACTAAAATTAATACTCCAAAAAGCCAGTTGTAAAACTCCTCCGACAACCAATAGCTTCTAAAAAGATGAGCGGACAGCGCTAAAATTTGTACCATAAATAACTAAATGTAATTTACAAAATAGCATCGACAGGTGCAGAGCCTTCAAATATTGTCCAGACAGCTGTAGCTTACACGATACATCAATTGCAATTGAAGAATTTATGACAGCAATCCAACAATCTTTTTACATCTGTCTCACTGACAGGAACTTCAGCATTCCGATTATTCTTGGCATTCTCTTCTTTTGCAGTCCAGTTATTCAGAATACTGATGATCATCCCAAGCTAATGATTGCTATGGTAAAGTGAAACAACAAATAAATGGCAAAGCAGGCATGTGGATAAATAAGCATGTGAACCTAACTGTCAGTAGCTGTGATTGGCATTGTAGTTAGACACATTTGGATGTCTAGATAGAGGTTTAAAGGTCAAATGGTACAAAATTAAAGACAAACAATCTAAATATGAAAAGTTCTTGAGTGTTTTTGTTCCCTGCTGAAGAATTGTCCGTTGGAAATTTTATTGACACTGTAAATCACTAACACCATGAGTGGATTCTACAAAATTAGATACAAACCATCAGTTAGTGAAAGAAAAAGGAAGACATTATAATAGTTTTTGCCAGGCTTGCACCTGATTTGGTAAGAAAACCCTTTTAATATAACGTCATTAGTAAATTGGAAAAAGAAAAATTCCCTGCACTAGAGACTGAATAAAAATAGATACATAATCATGAAAACATGGACAGGAGTGAAATTAAACTCCACATCTTTCTTCGAAGAAATTGAAATCGCAGAACAGATTTAAAAAAATGTCATCCAGAGGGGGCCTGAGAATCACAAAGAACAGATTGAACTAACTAAAAGAGAAGGATACAGATGCATTCCTAGCATTTGCTGCAGAGCCAGGAGAACACAAGTTATGCTGTTCATCACCAGATTCAACTTGTTGGTTGAGAAGTTCATCTTCAATCAGATCAAGTTTTGTGACAAGAACCGAAACATAGTGATGTACTCTTGAGAGGCTCATTTCAGGTTCTCGAATTCTAACCAATATCCTAGCAATTACATTCCAGAGCGCATTTCTTGCTTCCACATCATCCGAAGCAAAAGGGAATATGTCAAGCAGACCACCTAATAGGTTCAAATCTAGAAAACCCAATACCATTTACCATCATATTAAATAATCCAGAGACTCGTGAAAGAATACATAGTGAATACATTGTTTACCCTGTGATATCCTCGAAGCATGACCCGGAACATCAGACAACATATTTGCAATAAGAACTACAGCAGTAACACAACAGTTCCCAACCTGCAGAAGAAATCACCAATTCACAAGATTTCAGTTAGCCAAATACTTTATTTCCTAGTCAAAACTTACAAGTTTGCTATTAGTCATAAAATGGTCTAGAAAATGTTATCAAATAATTAGAAAAGATAAAGAAAACTGAGAAGTTGTCAGACTCCTGCAGCTCTTAATCACAAAATCCATCAGTAAAAAAAGTTTGGATAGCTTGATTGAGTTGACTGCATTATATAACTCTCAGCTCAACTAAGTGTAGATTTATCTATATGGGGAAAAGGTCCTACATAACAAAATAGTAAAAGCCCCTTGTATTCAATTACGTTCAAAATGAGGCAGGAGTGAATCACAAGCAACAGTAAATTCAATTCTCACCCAAAATGAAATATTAACAAAATTTTCAATTTTTCATCAATAATATCCACTGATAGAGAAAAAGCTTCGTAGTTTAAAAATATGAAAGCCCGTTTTAAACATCTTGGCAGAAAGAAAAAGATATTATGTTGAAGAACTTGTTAGATATTTACATGAGTAAAGTGGATATAATTTTTCTGACTTTAGGTCATCAGATACCATAACATACCAGATCCTTGATATCAAAAGTTAATGTTGAAATATGTATCAGTATTGAAAGTGTTAACGATAACAATGTACCTCAACTTTATCTGGGAACTTAACCAGATCACATATTAGTTGAAACAGCTCTGTACTAGAGCAAATTTCCTGAGAATGATCATCCAAAATAGAAAGTGCTTCAATTGCACGAAGAATTAAATCAAGAATAGAGTACCTGAAACATTAAGATTAGGTTTTATGATACCCATTCCACCAGTTAGCTGAATGGAATAGTTATCTGCAAAATAAACGTGACAGTGAAACAAATTGCAAGACAATATATTCTACAGCCATTTGCCAGTGATACCAAAATTAAAATAAGAGGATAATAGGAACTGTAATTACATCATTGCAGAATGGAGGATTGTGAATCACAGTACCTTTCAGGTATTCTTTCACTCGTTAATTTGCTGATCTCAAAAGTTAAGAGACTGATTAAGATATTTGCCAAACCAAGCTTCATCATAGGTGGAAGGAGAGCATCCATAACTTTCTGTTGACTTTCTAATATAACTAAAATAAGCCCGATGATCTTTTAAAAAGTAGAATGATGTTAGTAATTGAACAGATAAAGTTTGCATTTGGTGAAAATAAAAGAGAAAAAATACATTATTTTCCTCTGAAATTATTTAAGTTTCTAGTGCATATATTCAATGACAAGCGTTTGACAAAGTCTCATGACTTCACAAATTGTAACCTCCATAAAAAAATAAAAAAATTGAAACTACCCTGGATTGGCACCAAGTGTTGATCACCTTTTCTAAAAGTTGATGGTTCAACGTATTTTCTGCAATCCATAAAATTTGGCAGAGTACATGTTCAGACTGCAATGCCTCACCCCATGTAGTACATTCACGACTTTGAAGACCTGCAGTCAATAATCTGTTCCAAAAATTAAATGTCAAAGGTTTGTATTTTGTAAAATAAAGGCACTAGCGTCAAAAAGTAGTGTGGTATTTGATTTACAGCATAACACAAATAACATTCTTGAGATAAATAAATAAAAAGTATGTCGTTCTTCTATCCATCTATTTCGGTGGGTAAATCAATGTGTCTTTTTTCTTACTCAGAGACACACACTCTAATGTAGGAAATTTATTCAATAAGACAATAGTACAAATAAGGAGGATGAAGCATCCTCTAGAAAAACAAAATGAGAAAAATTATAGCCAATGTGATTGAATCATGTAGGAATACACACCAATCTTTTTGGAAACAACATGAACTTAACACCAGAGGTTCTCCAAAAATAACCTTTTCCAAAAGAAGTCTACTGTAAAAGAAATTGACATTTAAAATTCTGGCTATAAATAGAAAAGATTCACTGAGATTATACTGCAAAATATTAGCCTCTTCCAGCGAGCCAATGTCAAGTGAAAAGTACCGATGAAAATTCTTAGCAGAGAAGGAATAATGAAAATCAAATAAAGAAGGGAAAAATTAATGAAATGGATACAATATACAAATAACAAATAGATATGCTTGGAACAAATACATGTTATTTCTTTTGAAAGAAAAGACAAAGGAATATTTATACTGGCAGAGTTCCTCCTTTGCAATGAATTTATGCATTATGGAAACAGAAAATGAAAATAGCAGGAATGACAAGAAGGCATACAATAGAAATATAATAACTAATCATGTTAATTTGGTACTTAACAAAAAGGAAGGGAACTGAATATATCTCAATTCCGAAATTGACAAGAAATATGGGTGTTAAAAATCTGTCATACCGGCATGTTTCATATAGGCATTGAGGATCATCCAGAAACAATTTGTCAATTATTATCTCCATCAGTCCTTTTGTAGAGATTATATGCTTCATTGGAACTTCATGACAGGCAAGGTTCCCAATAATTCCTATACTAATTTCCTACACCACGAAATCAATCCATACAAATGTGATAAGAGCTTCTTAATCAATTGATAGTTTTATGCAATCTGAATAGCATTGACTTACTGTTACACGCGCGGATTTGCAGACTAACAGATTACCCAAAAGAACTTCAAGTATGAGATTGTCCACCTGCAGTGTTACACCAAGTAAACATTTCGTTTCCATCTATAAAAGAGTTGAATGGCTGAAACTTGAAAGACAGCAAACTAAATTTAGATCTCCAGTAAATGAGAGAAAGTCTTAACAATCACTGTAACATTAATGATCATGAGCTTGGTGGTACATGGATAAATTGGGCAGGGTTGGAAAACATACATTAGAGAACATTCAAATTATCAGTCACTGTACTATTACAACAATTATATGAGGGAAATTTGAGACTTGTGGCCAAGCTGCATAAGAAAAGATTTTCTATTTCTGCACATAATAACAAAAAGCCACTTAGTGTTCCTCCATTTCCTGTTTTCCTTTTCCTGTTTCCACCACAACTTCTTTTTTAAAGGAAACAATATAAAACAAGGCGACTTTCTTATTTGTTCAAATAAGAAATGAAAACCAAAAAATGTTATATCAAACCAAATCGAAGAAAAGGTTCTGTGGGACCTGGACCAAATTATGGCTGCACAGTACATCGAACTCAACCTACTAATTATTTGAGAGTGGAAGGTAGTGGCAACAATCTCGCCCAGGCTTGGAGATATTTTGAAATGAAGTAGTACACGATAAAAAGAAAGAAACTCGAATAAAGAAAAAACCAAACCAGCACTGCTATACCATCAGTTCCGCATGTGTTTTACTGGCAGCTAAATCCCACAAAACACAACCGTATTCCTCCCAGGCACTCTCCCATACCGAGACATCAGTACCCTCACATTCCCCACGCAAAAATTCAGCAGAAACATCAACATCCATATTCTCAGATTTGCTCCTAGAGGATTTAACGTTTTCATCGTTTGAAACAGACACAGAGGGCGCATCCTCTTCTTCTTCTTCTCCTCCTCGATTAGGGTTTTCAGAAGCAACTTCCCTAAAGGTACTCCGAGAAGCAGAATCCAACGGAAGAAGCTTTCTTATCAAGGAGATTATGTAACTCGGATCAACTGTCGTCGATAAATCAAAAAACTGCATCAGGAGGAGTAGTCATTCAAAGCAATCACTGAATAACATTTGAAGAAAAAAAAAATATAGCAAGCATATCTTTCAGCATGTAACTTAAACAGAAGAGAACCTCGTGTGACGGAGCAGAAGGGTGGTGCGTTGGACTACCGTCTTCTACTTCTTCTTCTGCAGTTATTGGATCTGCCGGAACCGCCATGTGCTTCTCGGACTTTGCTTGTTCCCTCCAATTTTAAATTTTTATCAAAAATATCGATTGTGTGCCTTCAATCTGAAAAAAGAGTTAGCGAAAGGCATTTCTTGTTTTTTTGTTTTTTTTTTTACTAAACTCCTTGCGTATATCATGGGCCAATAGGCCTGTGTTAAGGCCCCGCCCAAAAGTCACTATTAATGGGTCCAAGCTAAACTAGAAAAGTCTATCGCTCTCACTGCCAAGTGTCAATTACACCAATCACACAAAAATGAATCTATCCCGATTTATAATTTTCACACATACAATTTTTTTATTATTATTCAGTCATCTTCCACTCAATTATTATTCGATTTACCCAAATATCTTTATTACCTTTTTAAGAATACAATAATACTATTCAAAAAATACCTATTACCTTTCCTTATTTACAAAAATATTATTCAAATTATTTATAAAAATGTCACTCTTTAATATTATTACTATTACTATTTCTAGTACTATTAATAATATTATTATTACTACTACTAATATTATTATTACCATTATAATTATAATAATATTATTATTAATATCCTTTTTATTACTATTATAATTATTATTATTATTGTTATTGTTATAATTACACTATAATTATTAATAATATTATTAAGAATAATATTATAATTATAAGAATAATTATTATTGTGGTTATTTTTATGATTATAATAATAATGATTATTATTATTATGAATATTATTATTATTATTGTTATACTAATTATTTTTAATATTAATAGTAATAATACTATTATAACTGTTATTATTATTATTAATTTTATTATTATAGTAATTATTATTATTATTGCATTATTACTGCTATTATTAGTATTAATATTATTATAATGATAATATTATTAATATTGTAATTATTATTATAATAATATTATTATGGTTATTATTATTATTATTATTATTATTATTATTATTATTTATTGGTATTAGAATTAACATTAGCGTTATTGTTATTATTGGTATTATTAATTATATTAATGATAGCATTAGTATTAGTAATATTAGTATAAGCATGTGTATTTATTGTTATTATAATTATTATTGCTATTATTGCTATTTGTATTATTAGTTTTAGTATGATTGTTAATATTTTTAAAAATGTTAGTGTTAGAAGTTTTAGCATTAGTATTATTGTTGGTGTCAATCTTAGTATTAGTGCTAGTATTTTTATTTGAATCAATACTGGCATTAGTATTAGTAGTATTGGTTTTAGTTGTATGAGTATTAGATGTTCTTTTTATTTATTATTATTTAGTATTATTTTTATTATTATTAATATTATTATTTTTATTGGTGTTATTATTAATAATAATATTAAAGATAGTATTATTAATATTATTGGTTCATTATTAATAGTACCAGTATTAATATTGATATTATTATCGTTGTTATTATTATTATTATTTGTGATGTTATTATTGTAATTATGATTATTAATATTAAAGATAGTATTATTAATATTATTGGTTTATTATTAATAGTATTAGTATTAATATTGATATTATTATTATTATTATTATATTTATTATTGTTGGTGTTAGTATTAGTATAATTTTAGCATTATTATTTGAATTAATATTAGTTTTAGTATTAGTAGTGTGAATATTAAAAGTTTTATTATTATTATTATTATTACATGTATTATTTTTATTATTACCAGTATTATTATTATTATTGTGACATCCCAAATATATAATAACCACAATTATATAATAAAGGCGTCAACATCCAAATAAAGAGAACAGTTAGAGTATGACTTGCAATTAAGTACGAAATTACAGTCATCCAAAATATAATATAGAGTTTTAAACTCAGATAGTTTTAAGTATTTAACATCCAAGAGTTTAGATATCTAAATCCTACGCAGACTGTGCAACAACATCATTCTCCTTCAGCTCTTGCTCCAGAGGTATTTCCTCAACCACATCTGCTCTTATCCAAGTGGATGATCATCGCGAAGAAAAACATACACAAACAGCACACAACACAGAAGCAAGGGTGAGTTAGATAAACATGCAGTAATCATATTGTTCAATCAAATAATAATCATCATGCTTGGTATATATAAAACGGTTAATACATAACACATTAAACCATGACTCTAACACTCAACACAACTCATCCGGATTAGTATAACTGTCGAAGTATTGGTCGTCTTTGCACTTGCGTAGTTCAGCTGGCATTCCCCAACACTATGCAAGGTAAATCCCCCATCTGTCTATGTCTAAACTCTAAGACTATAGACGAGAACCTCCCTCTACTCTCACCACTTACACTGCTCTCCTCTATTTGAGCATGAACAGTGCTTCGAGTGTAGGGATAGACATACCAGTTCAAAGCTACATACAGTTATACAGAACAACAACAACACCCCACACATCACTTTCAATCATCTCACCCTGAGATGTCCACTTCATACTCAATTACATCATTGTAGTTCACATTCATATGTTTTACAACCACTCAACAACATCATACATACATCCTGGCAGTCAAACAACATCAATCAATCCAAACAGAAGAAGAAAAATGAGTGAGATCCCCTCCATGCACCAGTTTACGTTCATATATATACATACACACACACACACATATATATATATATATATATATATATATATATTTATATATGGATCATTACTTTAAATTCCAAACACACAGTGAGTGATTTCCTAAAATTATAATTGACTAGAAATTAACACATGATAACTTTATGCATCTACAATCAACTTGTTTTATTTTATTTTCATCCTAGTAGAGATCTTGCTTTACCCCAATTAGTCATCGGAGAGGACCCAGATGTCTGAACGCATCAAACTCACCTTCGACGCCAACACATATGACTAGTCACAACTGACTAGACCAGGCCAGGGCTGCTCTATGATCAGGGATGTGCCAACTCAGGTTTTTAAGGTTCCTCTATTGATAAGTGCAAAAATATAGTTAATTTTCATATGGAATTTTAGCACTTATGTTTTGAATTGAGTACATTTGTATCAATTTTCCCCAATCTAAGAAAGATGAAATGTAATCACATGTTTCTGAGTTGTTAAGTAAAAGGAAATCATTTGATCCCTAGTTTGTATACATTTCAGGTAAACTAAGAGAGAATAACAAATCCTCCAACATTTCGCCCAAGCTATAATGATTTCGCTTAAGCTAGACTTGTCCAGGAAGCCATTACCTTAAAAGTCATTCTCGCTTAAGCGAGAATATTTTAGCTTAAGCGAGAATGATTATCTTCTCCAAGAAGTTTCTTCTCGCTTAAGCGAGAATAATTTAGCTTAAGCGAGAATTCGGGCAATTTATATACATACGAAGCAGAAAGAAAGGGGGGAAAGCTACGGAGAAAAAGAAGACACAGTGCGACCCAAAGAGGTTTTCGTCCATTTTAGCTTTAGGATTCTCATCTTCATCTCTTAGAATGTCAATGGCCACCATGAGTGGCTGATCTCTTCTCTTGGGATTGAATGTAATCGATTCGAACTCGGATGTAATCTGGTGATATTTATATATAGCATTTCTGTTTTTATTCAACATTGGTATTTTTGTTTTGCTCTTAATGCTTGATTCTACCTGATCAATAGTTTCATGAATGTGGATTTTAGACTTGACTGGAAAGTATTTCTAAAACCCTGATTTGAGCAAGAATACTTGATATTCTGTGATGCTAGGGATAGATTTCAGTTTATCAATTGCTTATAACACTTGAATATAATGCTGGACAATTTGTTGGATATGTGAGAAATCAATATTCAAGGAACTGATCTTAAGAATTTTATATGCGAGGAATCGATATAAATGACTTTTGTGTGTTGCATCAATATTGGTAATTTCAGTTGCTATATGTTGTATTGATCCAGATTTCAGACGAGTGAGATAGTCGAATTCAATCCCAACTTCTCATATTAATCTTCGTTAAGTTATTTGTTGTTATTATTTTACTTTCACGCAAGGTAGTTTTATTTATCAACATCAATCATGAATCAAATTGAACATCCTTGTATATATACTGTTTGAGATAAAAATTTATCTGTTTAATCGAAACTGTTCCTCGTGGGTTCGACACCCTTACTTAAAAATCATTATACTACAATTGACTATTGGTACGCTTGCCAAAAGTTTAACAAGTACTACCAACAAAGAAAGGCTCTCAACAATTAACAATTAATTTATTTAAATTATCTACCTTGTTCTCTTATGCTCTAAATCTGAAATGCCTAATTTTAATATTTTCACTTCCTCTCACAGCAACCTCAAACAGTACCTGTACATCTATTTAATACCCATATACATGCTATTACAGAACCCTTACTCCAGACCTTCCAACAAGATCAATTTCAGCCAACAAACTCATTCAAAACATATTAAATTCATCACATCACAACATGCACAATTTCACAGTTTCAGTTATAACACCAAATACAATAAAAGTCATAAAACAATTTCACAAGAGCACACCAGTTCAACATTCATATGCATATATTTTTATAAAATAAATTCATACAAAAATAATTAGCTCCCCTTACCTCAGAGTCGAATTACCAAGCTCACAAGAACTCTCCTTTACGGTGTCTCACCAAATGAAAACTCAACCAAACCCTATAAACTGCCAAGGGGTGACAGTAACAGCTCTTAGAGCTTGATTTAACAAACAAAAAAAATATAAACAAAACCCCCTAGTAACATACAACCAGTAGCATTGCATGTTCTAGGTTTGAGAATAGAGACAGAGAAGGGAAAAGTTGACTCACCGATCCAATCGAAAATGCGATCGGTTCAAAAGGAAGCCTTCGATGAGATGAACGTCTGAGCACCCTTCAAACCAAGATTGAAAGGTTCAAAGAGCTGGAAATTTAGAGAGAAGACAGAGAGAGTTAGGGCTTGAAATTTTTAGAGAGAGAAGCTTAGAAAATTAGAATCTATTGAGCTCTTTCCTAAGGTCAGATTGACTTAGAGAGATGGGCCAGCTGCCCCACATAGGGCCCAATGGCCTAATGATTCTGAGGCCCTTACAATTATTATTATTGGTGACATTATTATTATTTTTTTACTATTATTGTTTAGATTATTATAATTATTATTAGTATACTATTATATAGTATTATTATAATTAGTTTGATTGTTAGTATTAGTTTTAGTAATATTATTTGAATTAATGTTACTATTAGTCATAGTAATATTAATATTAGTAGTATATGTAAAGACCTGAAAAATAGAGTGTTATAGAGCAGATAGGTGAATTAAAATAATGAGATAAATTATTTTACTTTAAAATAATCTTACAATATAAATTGAATTTTTATAAACACACTTCTCATTATTCTAAGAACACTTCATCTCTCTAGAACTTTATTCCTCAGAGTTCTTTGACTTCTCTCTACAATTCCTCTCCACTGAGTTATTTGTTCAACGATCAGGAGGTGCCTAGGCGATCCTGGCGTTGAGGACTTCGTTTTGGACCGATCAATTTCGTGTTCTTCAGTTGGTAAGTGGTTTCCACTGTTATACGTTTTCTGTGGATTGTGAACATGCACTGTATCAGCTTTGCATGTGGTTAACAGTTCTTCCTTCCATTTGCTAGCTTAATTTAGGTTCTAAGTGTTGTTCTCTATCACCAATTGGTGAGTTGTAGGTTTTTGTTGAGTTTCCTTGCCGTGCAAGGTACGGTTGGAGTGTTTCTGTGTTTGGGGCTGTTTATCTCTGAGGTAAGGGGAGCTAGAAAATTTATCTCAATTGATTATATGATATGCATGTATGATAAATTCTGAATTGGTATGTTGTTTTGTGTTCCTGGTTGTATCCTGAGTAATTAAATATTATGTATTGGAATGTGGAATGTATGAAATTGTAATGTGTGGTTGATGAACTGTCTTGGATGAATTCTAAATGTTGTAATTGAGTATGTTGGAGGTAGTTGATGTGAGTAATCTATTGTGATAATGATGAATTATGAAGTGAAGTAAATTATGCTTGTTTTAAGTCAATTCATAGGAAGTGAGGTGGTGAATTTGAGTATTAGAGGTCAAGTGTTGTTAGAGGCTGCTGGGGTAGTTTAGACAGGTTATTTGTGACTTGTTTGAATCAACAAACTAGTTAAAATCAGGTTCAAAGTGGTCAATTAGGATCTGGATATCTAAGTTGATGAAATTGAGGTTTTAGAGTGGGATTTGATGCATAAATACTTTAGATGGAGGTTAGGAAGGTCTAGAATCACTTAATCAAGTCTAAATAAGTATATACAACGAATTAGAAGTGTTAGAAGTTGGGAAAGTTGAGTGGAATTGGTATGGAGTGGTTGAGTTGCATAATTCTGCAGAATTTCGTTCTGCAGATTATGCAGACTCGTTGTGCGAATGGATTCGCATAGCGAGTCACCTTGGCGAGGTGCTCTCTGCCAAGGCTCGCATATCGAATGGGTGTGCTGTGCGAGTAAAGTGAGAGGGTTGCTCTCTGTTTGTAAATCTGCATAGCGAATCTAATCACTATGCGATTGACTGGGATCTGGAACCATTGTTCTTTTTATTCGAACAACGAGTGGGTTTCGCTTTGCGAGTGTTTGGGAAGTCAAGTCTCCGTCTGAGGTTCTCGCATAGCGAGTTGGGACGCTATGCGAGGGGTTGAGGTCTGTTGCATTTTACAGTTTATTCGCATAGCGAGTTTAGTCGCTATGCGAGAGATCAA
Organism: Vigna angularis; assembly: GCF_016808095.1. Classification (NCBI taxonomy): domain Eukaryota; kingdom Viridiplantae; phylum Streptophyta; class Magnoliopsida; order Fabales; family Fabaceae; genus Vigna; species Vigna angularis. The sequence goes on along the minus strand of NC_068980.1, from coordinate 5,389,390 downwards.
TAGTAGTTGGTCTCTATCTAAGGTTTTCGCAAGGCGAGTTAGGTCGCTGTGCGAGAAGCTTATAGTCTCGCTATGCGAAGGTGTGCGATGTGCGAGAGGTGCATTTCTAGTTCAAGTTCTTGTGTGATCTTATATTGTTTGTATATGAATCAATGAGGGTTGTATGAAGTAAAGTGAAGTTGTAGCATGTAATATCTGTGGCTATTGTTGTATGTTGTATTTCAAAGTATGATTAATGGACGTAATTCCATGATCCTCAAGGAGAGGAGACATGGTGGTGCTCTATGTTGTGATTCAAAGTAAAATCTCTAGTTGAGATTCATGTAAGTTTAGAATGGATGCAGGAGCTTAGTCTTGGGGGTTATCCTGAAACTCCAATGGTCTTTCATTCTCAAGTAGAGAGGATCTATCCATGTCGTGAGGAGTAGCAGGAGATCCTAGTCTTGGGTGCTTCCAGTATGACCCAAGGTGAGTGATAACGGACTAACCTCGTGAGTGTGGTAGGGTGAAACCCATTGACAACGGCTTTGCAAAGCAGTAGAAGCCACCACGAACGCACGACCCGCCATAGCTCGGCAATCATTCTAAGTCCGGACAGTCAAAGTCAGTGTGGTGTTATGTGTGAAAGATTTAAGTGATGTGAATGAATAATATGCTTGTATGAATTTAATTGATTTGATGTATGATTAATTCTGTTTTAAACTAGCTTACCCTCATGTATGCTTGTGTTTTGTATGATTCTGTTGTTTTCTTCTGCGATGACCATCCCTTGGATGTGAGCAGCGGAGGAAGAGTTTTCCCTGGAGCAAGCTTTGGATGGAGGTGATGCTGCTGAGTAGTTGCCTTAGTTCAATAGAATCTTGTGTATAGTTTTGTGTAGACTTTAGTCTATGTATAAAGTTTTAAATTTATAATTGTTTTTGGATGACTGTAAAGATATCACTTTATGCTTTAGATGGATAACTGTATTACTTTATCATGCATGTTGCTTCTCTTTAATATAGTTTACACTATATATTTTGGGATGTTAAGTATTAAAAGTTTTGTTTTACTATTATTTTTGGTATTATTTTTATTATTATTAGTATTAATATTATTAGAAAGACGTAATAGTTTTTGTGTTGTTATTATCGGTATAATCAAATATTAGAAGTTGGCATTAGGAATAATACCAACAAAACAGAAGTTAAAACATTCATTTAATATGTCTAGTTCAAAATTTTAGTCATATTACTGCAAGTTATTAATAAATTATTATATTAATATTATATTTTAAAATAAACAATTTTTTACATTTAGATGTTATATTTTACTCTCGATATTTATCATTGAAAAACAACCTTACATGTAATTATACATTTTAATATATCTTTATGTGTTTATATTTATATGTGTTTCTACTTGTAAATTTTAACATTAAGTTATTCTATTTATTTTAGATTGAACCATATTTCAAAACATACGTATATTTTACTTTAACAAAAATCTATACACACGCAATTTTATTTTAATATAATATATAATTAAAAACTTTAATTATACAACTATATCATTTTATTACAAATCAATAAATAATTATTATGTTAATTTTATAATTTAATACAATTAAATTCATATTCAAATATTATTTTTTAATCTCATTATTATTATTATTAATACTGGTATTATAATTATTTTTATTTTTAATAGTAGTGTTATTATTTTATTATAATAGTTATTAACATTGTAGATATTATTATTATTATTATTATTATTATTAATATCAACATTAACACATACATTAAATTTAACTTTATTAGCGTTATTATTAGTATTAGTAATTTACGAAGAACACTAACAAAAGACAAATTAAAATATTTTATTTAATATAATATTTAACTAAAAAATTTAATTCAAAATTTTAGTCAAATGACTATAGTCAATAATTTATTATACTAATTTTACAATAATTTAGTACAAACCAATGTTATTTTCTAACCTTAATATATTATTAAAAAAACGATAATATATATGATTATATATGTAAATATATTTTAATATATATTTGTGTTTCGATATTTACACATGTTTACCATATCTCATAATATATCTACATTTTATTTTAATAACAACTCATACATACAGTAAACTGTAATCATATAATCGTAATATTTTAATACATATTTCATTAGAAAACTTTAATCATATAATAGTAATATTTTAATATATATCAATTATATCTACATTTTATTTTAATAACAACTCATACATAAATATTTTTTTTAATAGTAAACTTTAATCATATAATCGTAATATATTAATACATATTTCATTAGAAAACTTTAATCGTATAATCGTCATATTTTAATATATATCAATAATTAATTATTATGTCAATTTTATAATTTAATACAAATAAATTCATATCAAAATATTACTACCATTCATAATTTATTATTTTAATTTAGGTCAATGTCAATATCAATTTCATTATTATATTTATTTTATATGAGATCATATTACACAATATTTTTTACTTTAACGACTCAAATATGAACATTTTATTTTAATATAATATAATTAAAAAAATTTAATTATAAATTTAATCATATAATCATACCGAATAATTACACTTAGTATAGAATAATTATGTAAATATAATAATTACAAAACTCTTTATTTAAATATAATTATGAAAATAATTTTTTAAAATATAATAATAATTATATTAATTTTTAATTAATGTTTTTTTTAAATCACTATCCGTGAGCATGGTTTCAAATTAATTAAATAATTTTAAAGGAGGAGACTGAGATTCCTGTTAGAATGTTGAAGACCACGAATATCAACCACACATAACGTGCAACAAGATTATCCGTCACAAACTAATGTATTTAGTTTATTTTTTATTTAAATTTAAATAAAGAAAATACACACGGTTAACTTTTTAGTGTTTTTTTCTTACGGGAATTATGGACAAATTCGCCTTTGGTCCTTTTCCGTGCTTATCCAATATCCATCATCAGTTCATCACTTTTCTCTTCCCGTCAACATCATCCGAATATTATCATTATAGAGTTAAGCTAAATATTTTATTATTATTATTTATAATAAAAGAAACATGTTATAGTAATAAAAAACTTGAATTCGGATAAATTATTCACCTGTTCAGTTTTGATAGTTACGGTCACATACACCTTCAACAACCTACCTCACCCCCCTCCCTGAACGGCATGCACGACCACCACCATAACCATAACAGCAACTGAATTGGACCACACTGATATGGCGTTAACTTGGCCACACGTGCTGCAGTTTCGTTCTCAACCTTCTCTCGGACATGCTAACTTCGTCTTCTTCTCCGATCTCACCGAATCCCGTTCTGTGGAACTGTCGTTCACTGGTTCCCTCGCTCTGCTTCGTCGGTGCAAGATCTCCTGTCAGTCTCCAACAGCGCTGAAACCGGTGAAATGTCTCAGCAGATCCACGGAGGAGAAGCAGAGCGACACCGAAACCACTCTGTCCGACTCCGAGGAAGTTGTCGATGAACCAGATGACCGGAACCGAACTTCCGTTCTGGCAAACGGTCGTGTTGGTTCGCAGAGGATTGTCACCACGTTTTCAGGCGACTCTCTTTCTCTCGGAGTTCGAGAACCGGTTTATGAAGTTCGTTCTTAGTAGCTCTTTTTATTTTATTTTATTTTGAGATTTCGTTGAATTCAGGCAATTCTCCTGTTCCAGTTATATGAACTGAAACCTCAGGTCTTATGTCGTTGACGGCTTCACTTAATCCAGCTTATAAGTAGGCATTTTGGTAGCTCAACTCTCATCGAAACCAATAGTTACAATTTTTATACAAGAGAAGAGTTCACTCCAAAAGATTAGTTCATTAGAGGGATAATCCCTCTGATTAAGTAACACATTAACTAATTTATCTTATTGGAACTCCTGCAACTAAATTAGCAGCTTAATAAAGTGATTGAACCTTCTCCAGTTTTATTAACTAGTAGCAGTTTTTCTTTCATCTCACTAGTTTATTTTGCTTCTTTTCCTCTTTTTGTTTATATAAATTGCGAAGGTAGTTGAAGTGAAGTCTAATGGGAAAGTGTCAACTAGAAAAATCAACAGGAGACAATTGTTGAAGTCAAGTGGTAAGTAAAATGCATCTATGTCCTAAGATTTGAAGTTGAGAATACTTTCCTCTAGTATCTTATCACATTCTGTTCTTCGTGCTACGCTTATTTCACTTTGGATGAGCTAAACTTAAAATGAGTTGCTTATAAACATGATTACAATAGAATTTGTGCAACAACTGTCTTTTAATGGTGCAATGTATCTGCATCGCGTTCTGTTCGTTTTGTGCAATGATACTGTTCATATATTTATATTGTTTGTCGTTTTTTTAATTTTCTGTTTAATTATTCAGGTCTTCGTCCTCGGGACATTCGAAGTGTGGATCCTTCATTGTTTATGACAAATTCAATGCCTGCTTTGCTGGTAAATTTCTTCTTCCCCCTATCATTTCTTAATACCTCGTTGTATGAATGAGCGCACGAATTCAAGTTAACGAATATATCCACTGATGAGTGCCCCGTTACCATGTTATTGTCAACAATGAATTCCACATTTTTTTTCGTGAAAAATTGTATGTTTCGTTACTTAGTTTAAGAAATATATTTTGATCTTGGTTTTCATCCTCATCCTCCCCAAATTGTGGTAAAGAGTTAGCTACAATGTAATCAAGTGTGTGGATAGGTTAAATGGAAAACTAGACTTCTGCCCTAAAATTTATGGGAGTAAAAACTACGAGACATCGCTTAGAAATATTAATTTAATCAACCTATTATGAAAGTTAATAGATAAGTTGTTGTAGAGCTATTATTACAATGTTAATAGAAATTCAGCCTCAAAATGAGTTCATTTATGGTTGATTGTGTGTGTGGATGGATGTATGTATGCACACACATACACAAACCTTTTTATGCTGTAAACTTTACCCCATACGTGCTAAGGATGAATATACAACTTGAGTATAGATTGCTGCCTTCATCAATTAATTTTGTCCTGTATTAGGTCCGGGAGTATGCTATACTTCTAAATCTGGGTTCACTACGAGCAATAGCAATGCAAGATTGTGTACTTATATTTGACAATAATCGGTATTATTCTAATTCTGAAATAATTCATAAATTATATGGGATGCATTACTATCTCTATTTCTTTGTTAAAGAGAATACACTAAAACTTTTGTTGATATTTATCAGCATAGGGGGGAAAGCTTTTCTAGAGACATTGCTGCCTCGATTGAACCCCAAGAACAGCAATGGAGGACCATCGATGCCATTTGAAATTGAGGTTAGTCTGGACTTTCAAATTTTCTTATTCATTTAGCATCCTGATTACTAAATAGGAGAAAAACAAAATGTATCAAGTGTAAATATGAGGCAGCAGGATCTAATCATGATGACAATTACGAATGCAAAAGTGTGTCTTAAATAGAAAGCACATAGGGAACTCTTAAAAACTGTTTTTAACTTTCGGCAGTCAATTTCCAAGTAATTGGGCCCTTGCTCGTTTTGGTAAATACCCTCTTCAAAATCAACATAAGGAATTTCAATATGACTGTTTAGGTGAGGATGCATATAATGAGTTGGTTATCGTGGGTGTAGTTTTGTCATCATTTGACCTGCCATCTTACTCATACTGTTGTGAACTTTCTTCACCTTAGTCATTTGGTGAAATTTTCAGGTTGTTGAAGCAGCATTGCTTTCAAGAATACAACGATTGGAGCAAAGATTGATGGAATTAGAACCTCGTGTGAGTATGGGAACATAGTGAGTAACTGAGTATATTTATGTTAATTCTTTGTATGTGTATACTTGCTTGCTGATGCTTTTGTCTATTTTGTTTGATTATTATTTTCACAAGTGGCTATTTGTAAACCTGCCTCCGAGTAAAAACTGGTAGGAAAGAGTTTATTTTTTCTCTGTAATGTGTTCCAGCCGCTCTCTATGCAGCAGACATTCTACACGATCTTTAAACATATCCTAAAGTGCAAGTCATGATGCTTTACTTTTAACATGGCTTGTATCCAGAAGCAGACAACTTTATTCTTTATTCTTTTAATATTTGATGAACAATGTTGGATTTTTGGTTTTGGAGACCATAACAGATTGTACATTTACTGCTTCCCTCTATCTCTGAATTCACTCGATTGGAATTTTCTCTCCCTCTCCCTTTTGGTCCTAGGTACAAGCCCTTCTTGAGGCCTTGCCAAATAGGTTAACTGGTGACATATTGGAGCAGCTTCGTACTAGCAAACAAACTTTGGTACTTTTGTCTCTATGTTTTTTAACCAATCTTGAGTTGTTCTCGATAAAACTAAAAAATTATTTTCTTGCTGCCCAATTGCTAGGTTGAGTTAGGTTCCAAGGCAGGAGCTCTCAGACAGATGCTGCTTGACCTTTTGGAGGATCCTCATGAAATACGCCGTATGTGCATCATGGGAAGAAACTGCACACTTAATAAAGGAAACAATAATATGGAATGCTCAGTGCCTTTTGAAAAGCAGAATGCTGAGGGTAAGCTATTTGAATCATAAAGGTGTTTTCTGTTGCTTACATCAATATGGATCTCTCCATTCCACAGTAGTAGAGCTGTAACATAGCTTCTCATTTCTTTTTTCCTCTTGATATGCAGAGGAGGAGGAGGAAATTGAAATGCTTTTGGAAAATTATCTTCAAAGGTTATTCTCATTCCAAATATGTGCAATACATTTCATAGTTGATTTTTTGTGTGCACTAGCGTGTTGAGGATTTATCTGACATTTGTAGAAGAAGGCTGCAGTCACTGAATGAACATGAAAAAAGGCAAATTCAAAGAAAGAACACTAACCCTTCACCTGTCACTAATACTATTATTACACGAAACTTCAATGTTACAAATCGCATGTACACCCAAATTTTTTTTCCAAGTTGTCCCACGTAGCCAAGGGATGTAGTCCAAGTGGTCCTTATATAATTGTTCAACCCAAACAGGTTTTAGAGTTGAGTGAGACACGTTATACTTCTATTACTCTCTGATCCATATTAGAATATCTAAAGCGAAAATGCATTTAGAAATAAGTCTCATAAGGTGTTAAATATTTGCTTTATGTATTGCATGTAATTGCGTGTGATTTTGTGACTTATATTTTGTTTCAGTTTCCTAAATAATTTCTTAATAGTAAATTATTGGCTCTTTTAATTGAGAAGAAAGATAGTTAGTTGTTACCACTTTTACCTGAAGATTGAGTATGAAAGTTACCGATAATTATATGTCTAAATTTGTCACTCTATTTTGCTCTTTCCATTATTTTAAATATGAATGTTAATAAAAAATCATATTCATCGCTTCCAGCTCAAAATATCCCTATATGATCCATTTGCCTTTTCTCCCAATCTTCTTTTTTCACCATAATTCCAACAATTGGTATCTCCTAAGCAACTCTTCCTATTTGATGAGGAAAACTATGACCTTTGGACAATAAGAATGAAGCCTTACTTGGAGATATTTGATCTTTGGGAAGTTGTGGAAGAGGATTATGATGCATAATCCTACTAGTGCCCCAAATAAAAAGCACAAGGGATGCAAAAACATGTCTTTTTATTGGTGTTTTTTAGACCATCTTTACAAGAATCGTGACTTTTATATCAGTAAAATGAAATTGGAATCATCTAAAGCAGGAGTATGTTGAAGAGGAAAGAATACAAAATATTCAAGTACATAATTTAATGACAGAATTTGAGTAACAAAAGATGGAAGAGGTCAAGGAATAATCTAACAAATTACTGGAGAAAGATTTTGCTGATCCTAGAATTGCTGAGAAAATTCTAGTAACGGTCTAGAGAGGTACAGGATTTGTCTAATATCAATTTGGCAGAAGTGCTACATGCCCTATGGGTCCAAGAGCACAAAGATTGATGAGACTAGATCATGTTGTTGAAGGAGATTTGTGAGCCAAACATAATGATGTTGAAAAAAAAAGAAAAACATAAAGAAGAATCAAGCACCAATAAAAATTTAGCAAACAATCAAATTAAAGACAAGGAAATAAAGAAAAACTATCAACCTTGTCAAAACTATGGCCAAAAAAATCATCCACCTTTCAAATGTTGGAAGAGATCAATTGCAAAATGTAACTAGTACAACTAGATGGGACATGAATATGTAATTTTCCAAAACAAAAATCACCACGATGAAGGAGCTTAAACTTCTAATAAAGAGCAAAAGGATGTTTATAGCCACTTGTTTCTTGTGTAGTGATTTAAGTGAAATTTGGTTGACTGATGGTGGTTTTCCCAATCACTGACCTTTGATATGAGACTTTTACGAGATTTGAGGTCAACCAGTTTCACCAACGTCAGAATTGGCAATGGTTGAGAATGACAGTGGTCTCAAACTTCAGATTTTGAACTCAAACAACTAAAAAAATTTATCTTTAAGAAATTATAATCGTGATTATTAACTTACTGCTCCCTATACCCCACAACAAATCGAGGATAGTGAGACGATAAAACTATTTTGGAGATGTTAAGATGCATGTTTTATGAGAAGAATTTAGTATAGAAATTTTAGGCAAAAACAATGTGTATAACGATTTTTCTTCAAAATGAACTTCCCATAAAGACATTGATGAATCAAACACCATTTGAAGCCTGGTGTAGTTTAGAACCATCCTTGAAATTTGTTAAAATATTTGGTTGTTTGTGTTTTACTTACGTTTCATGTAGCAAGTGAGATAAACTAGACAAAAAAGTATATCATTAGGGTTAGCTCATTGGCAAGTGTAATAAATCGTTCAAGTAATATAAAATGGTAAGACCAAATATCGTTTTTCAAGAGACTCGTGTAACACTAGATAATTGCACGATTAGTAACTCATCTAGACTAACGAATATACGAATAAGTGCAACAAAATAAATTGACAAGGAAATAAAATTGCTAGGGTCAACATAATCCGTCAAAATAGATAGAGTTGATGTTTTTATCATCTCACTCTATGTTGATGATGTTCTTGTCATAAGAAACAGCTCAAACCTTGTGGAAAAATTTAAGAAAGAGATGATGATGTTGTTTGAGATGATAGATCAAACAAGGAGAAAAAGAAGTCTTCATTTGTCCATAGAAGTATGCTAAGGAGATTTTGAAGAAATTTAAATTTGAAAAGTATAAATAAATGAATACTCCGATGAGTCATATGGAAAAACTTTGTGAAGAAGATGGATCAGAGATGATAGGACAAACATATTTTAAAAGCATGATTTGTTTGATTTATCTTACAACCACTCGGCTTGACATCATAAATTATGTAAGCATATTGTCTCAGTTTATGCATTGTGCAAGTGAAATGCACCTCAAAGCTACAAAAAGGATGTTTAGATATGTTGAAGGCACATGCAATTTTGGCCGTAAGTACCAGAAGATTGAAAATTTCAAGCTAGACTTCTCTGGTAGTGATTAGGTGGCTCAATTAATGATATGAAAAGCACTTTGGGGTACTATTTTGGCTTTGGATCGTGTTTTCTTTTGTATGAAGCTTGGAAAAACAAGAAATTGTCTCTCAAACTACAAAAAAAGTTGAAGTTGAAGTTTGTTTATGTTACCACTACTGATAGCCAAGCTTTGTGGTTGAGGAAATTTAATTGACCTTAACATAGAGCAGAAGAAAAGCATAAAGAATTTTGTTGACAACAAAGTTGCAACGACGACAAATCTGATTATCAAAGAAAATGATGAGTCTACCAAACCATGCAGAGGGCAACAGTGAAATAATGACATAGAAAGAGGGAGGGGCAAGGATTGAACCAACGACGGTAACAAAATGAATAAGCAAAAGACGATTTTAGACAGTACCAGTGCAATGAGGATGATGATACTCCTAAAACAAGTTATGAGGATAAAGTGTACCCTATGGCCGAAGCACAAGAGATGTTGTGTTATGGTGGTAGTAATTTTAATGTTTATCCATCACAGACCAAATGCTGACTTGTTTAGTATTTACTGCAAATCAGTGTATTTATTCTCCCACTCTTATTGGATGACCACATAAATGGTCTGGTTGTGCTGAAGGTTTCCTAGGCAAAATTCTGTTTGCATGTGGTTTGTTGTCATACATCTTAGAACATTTTATCGGGTCTTTTAGGTTATAAGATTTTGTGTTTTATGTAAAAGGGTTAGAGCACCCAAGTGTTCTCTATTAATTTTATTTTTTGCTGATAAAAAAAAAAGTTGCAATAGTTATACAATACCATCCTTCATATAAAAATTAAGTTTTTAAACATGAAGTTATTTTTCTTAAGAGAAGTGCAGAAAGATGAAATTGTTACTCTTATTTATTATAGAACAGAAAACCAGGTTACAAGTGTCTTTACCAAGCCACTAACCATCAACAAGTTCAAGTTCTTAAGATAGACGGTTGAAGTTTGTAATCCTTAGAGCAAGGAGTAGTGTTAAGTATTTACTTTGTGTATTACACGTGACTTTAATTTTCTGTTTCAGTTTTCTAAATAATTTCATAGTCGTATAAGTTATTGCCAGTTTTACTTGAGCAGCAAATCAGTCAGTTACTACTTTTACTTCAGGAGCAAGTCTGTATAATTACTATATGTTAGGTTTCTGTAATTGGAAACCTAATTCTCTTCTCTCGCAATTCACAACAAGAACACAAAACAGAAGAATATTTCTTTATTTACACACTAACAGTATCAAGAGTCAATGTACAAGTATAGGTAACTGCGGGAGCCTAATCCCCCTCCTCAGGCATATGTCCTGACTATACAAGTACGACTAATCACATCCTAACAAACTGACAATTATTCTATTTATAATATGTTCTTCCCTCCGATTAACTATTATTACAGTTATGCTTCCTAACCAGATACAGCTCCCCTTTTCCCTTATCCCCCTCTATTCTTCTTTCTTCTTTCATATACTTTCCAACCCCTATCACTATATCTATAAATGTGTCAGTATATTTTACTTTTTCAATTATTATAAATATAAACGATATTGATCAATAAAATATCAGATTCATTGATTTCAGCTCAAAATATTCTGTCATATTTTGTTTCTCCTTCTATCCTAACTTGTTTTTCTTCCTTAATTCCAATATAAAGTTTTCAAACTCAATCATTAGTTTATTAGTCTAGCAAATGCCCTTTGCTTTCTTTTTGCTTGTGAGTCTACCATTTCTAATGATTACATCACAGAAATGATTTCTCTAAATGCACTTACAGATGTGAATCCTGTCATGGTCAAGCTGAAAGGCTTCTTGATTCTGCAAGGGAAATGGAAGATTCTATAGCTGTCAATTTGAGGTTTGGATATCTTTATCTCTTGATAATTGATTAGAAATAACTGCGTTGATATACTACATAATTTGAAGTTAGAAAGTTAGTGTTCTTCCGAAGCCATGAATATGCCAACCATGTAGGGATGAATCAAGAATTTCAAAATTCAAATCTCACAATTAAGAATGCATGTAATATTGGATGCTGTTATTGTAAACGTAAGGGAGCCATCTCAATTCTTTCTCGCAACAGTCTTCCATTGTGCATTTAATCAGACATTATGATATAGATTAGGTTAAATTTAAATCCCATTCAGAAAAAAACATTTTTTTACGTCATTAACTCTATCTATCATTAGAAACCTTCTAATAAAATTGATTTCATTCAACAGTTCACGAAGACTTGAGGTTAGCAGAGTAGAACTCCTTCTCCAGGTTGGAACATTCTGTGTGGCAGTAGGTGCCCTTGTAGCAGGTACACAGTTTGGGTGATTATTGGATGCGATATATAAAATGGTTTCTTTTTACAGCAATATATACAATGGTTTTTTTTCTTACAGCAATATACAATGGGCTTCAACAACTCATAGTTTTACAGCCAAAAAAGAAGACAACCAAAGTTTTAACCAGAAATTATTTAATTAATCACTCTAAAAGCCTCATCGACCAGCGAAACAAAACTTATTTCACATCAATTACATTAAAACTTACCAGTAATTGAAGTGAACTCAATTTTGGTTAGTTATCAATTTTTTGGAGGGTCTACGAGCGAGAGAAAGAGAAGAGGTTGAAGAAAGGAGTTATACAACAGAAACTAATATAACAGAAAGCCCATGCATGGCCATATCACGTGATATCCCCCCTTGAACTGATGGTGGGAGATGCGGACACCAGCAGTTTACATTGAAAGCGATCACGTACAAAATGTAGGTCAAGCTCAAAATGCTTTGACTTAGTGTGTATAACTGGATTTGCAGCAAGTAACACGGCTCCAAGATTGTCTGAGTAGATGAAGATATTGAACCTTAATTAAGGTCACTTAATGAAGAAAGCCAGATAATGTTCTTAAGAACTAGACTGGTCAATTTGGCCTCCCTCAAATAGTTTGGTCCTTTATATGGACTGAACCAGAAAAACTCACATGACCAAAAAACTCACATCGAAAAAGTCTACAGGACTAAAATATCCATAAAAACCCTGAATCTATGGACTTTCTTTTTAGAAAAAAATATTTGTTTTGAATATAAGAAAAAATATAGTTAACTCTTTATTGTCACAAATCTAAGTGATTTTAATTTGTCAAATAACTATATAATATTTTATACAACAAAGAATGTTGAATCCTTAACTGTTAAATATAATTTTAAAGTATATAAGATAGTCTTTTAATTTTATTATGCAAAAAATTTATCTAGATTTGAATCAAATAAGATAAAAGTTTAAAATAATGAATTTATGATTTCTTATATATGTTGTTTACTTTTTCTTTTTTTAATATATGACTTAAATTTGCCGATACTCCTCCTCGAGACGACCTTCTACTTATGTGAAGTCCATGACACTATATTCAAACCAAAGTAAACACAGCCACCTGTAGTTGACTTTCGATCATCCAAATCAGTGCCCCAGTCGGAATCAGAAAAGCCAACGATGGAGAATGTTGATATTGGTCGTAGAATGACCCCATTATCTGTTGTTCCAGCAAGGTATTTGAGAATCCTCTTGACAGCCTTCCAGTGATGTTCCTGAGGGTTTTGCATGAATTGGCATACACGATCGACCGAGTATGAGATCTCAGGACGAGTTACAGTAATATATTGAAGAGCTCAAACAATAGATCTATAAAATGAAGGGTCTTCAACAGCAGTAGAAGCATCTTTGGTGAGACGAAGAGATGACATCGTCGGGGTTGGTTGAGGCTTGGCGTCCAACATTCATGAATATACTTGGATTGACACATGAAGATAGCCAACGGGTGTGCGAGTTACTTCTATACCAAAAAAGAAATGAAGGGCACCTAGATCTTTGAGTGAAAAATTAGTATGAAGAATATGAACGTGATTATTAATATCACTAATATCATTGCCAGTGATTAATATATCATCAACATACACTAATAGAAATATAGTACATTTAGATAAAAAACGAACAAACAGAGATGTGTCACTCTTAAGTGGAACTAAAACCAAGATTAAGCAAGGTAGAACTATGTTTAAGAAACCAAGAACGGGGAGCCTGCTTTAATCCATAGATAGCTTTATTTAGTTTGCATACAAGAGTAGAGTTAGATGATACAAAACCTGTAGGTTGATAATGTATACGGTTATGACAAGCTCACCATTGAAGAATGCTTTATTAACATTGATTTGACGAATGTGCCACTGACGAGAGAGCTATTGTGAGGATAACACGTATGATGATGTGTTTAATGACAGGACTAAAGGTCTCTGTATAATCCGGGCCATAGGTTTGCTGGAACCCTTTAGTGACCAGACGTGCTTTCCTTCGTTGAAGAGTGCCATCAGCTTTGAACTTATTTCTAAACACTCACTTGTAGCCAATGATTGTAGCGTTTGGAGGAGGTGATGTAAGAGTCCAGGTGTCATTGGTTACTAGAGCATCATATTCTGATTGCATCGCTTTAAGCCACTCAAGGTTCTGTATAGCTTCTTTGACTATCAAAGGCTCTGTTATATCATGAGACAAAAATGGACTGATATATTTTCAGTTTGGTGATTTTGGCTTTGCTACGAGTGACCATTGGGTGAGCATTGTGTTTCACTGGTGTAGGTGTTGGAGGTGATATGATGTTGAGACGAGTTGATTCTGTGATTCAGGGAGATCTTGGGTTGGACTTCGTGAGGCAAGATCATTCACTTCTGGTGGTGGAGGTTGAGCGGAGCTGTAGTATTGACAAGGGGGTAGTGTGAGTACTATTCGTAACTTCACCTGTATGGTTAGTAGAAAAGGGGTTTGGCAGCATTTTAAATGGAAAACAAGACTCATTAAAAATCACATGATGCGAGATATAAATTCTCCCAGAAGGAGCAAGGCATACATATCCTTTAAATTTTGGATCATACCCCAGAAACAAACATAACATAGAACGCAAAGACATCTTATGAGATGAATAAGGACGTATCAAAGGATAGCATGCACAGCCAAACACCTTTAAAAATTGATAATCAGGAAGTACTTTATACGAATATACGAAGAATTGGAGTGAAGAGTAGATGATCGTTTTGTGCAAACAGATCCTCTGGAAGAGCGATTGGTAGAGAACCATGGTCTACTGCAACGATTGTGTTGAGAGGAGTTGCGAAAACTGTTTCTTGAAGCAGGATTTGGTGTGTTAATGTTTGCTTGAACGACTGCAGAATCAAGAAGCCTGTATTTCTCGAGTCTTTCTTCTTGGAAGAGGAAGAGCACTTCGATCTCTTCAACAGTGTAAGGCTCCGTCAGATGATGGACGTTACAAAAGGATCATATTCCTCCAATGGTCTCAATGTGATCTTCTGTCGATATAGGAGCACCAATCGCAACTAACGTATCCACGATTTTCTTGATATCTAGCAGGTATGTAGTGACCGATCTTTCCTTTTCCTGTTGACGAAGTTGAACTTTAAGTTTCTTCACCTTTTCGCACGTTTGAGTTGCATAGTACCTATGCAGACGAACCCATATTTGAGCAGTAGTGGAGAGCCCAACCATCTTAGTGAGAATCGTCATTGACGCCAATAACCAAGCAACTATGAGTTGATCTTGGCGTCGATGAAGAACTGGATCATGAGTTGTGGCGTTGATATCAGTGAAAGACGCATCCAAGAAGTATTCAAGATTGAAGCCGCGAAGGGTGGCCAACACTTGTTGCCACACAAGATAATTTTCATCATCTAATTTTAGAGTTATGGGAGTTGTTAAAGTTTGAGGGAGGGAGGGTGAAACAGAGGGTTAAGATACAACAGAGGAAGACGTGGAAGAAGTCATGATGAATCTTTGAGCAAAGGAATAGCTCTTGATACCATGTACAAGCAAGAGAGAGAGAAGAGGTTGAAGAGATAGAAATATAGATGATATACAAATATAGATGATAGAATTATTATTATGAATGAAGAGATAGATGATTGTTATATTACAAATATAGATTTATATAGGAAACTGATATACAATAGAAACTGATATAACAGAAAGCCCATGCATGGCCATATCACGTGATAGAGGGCAGTCAAAACATGTCTTAGAATTTAATAAATCATTATCAATTTAGTTCTGAAGTCTGGCCAAATACATGATTCTACCATCAAGCCACCTGGTCACTGTGTGTGCTATATAAATGTGGCACGATTATGATCATGGCTCCATTTTACTGCTTTAAAATATTTATGAAAAATAAACTTAATTAAAGAAAATAAATTAACTATTCGAGTAATGTACAAAAATATAATTGTTAAGATGTGCTAATCTATTTTTTAATAGCATATATTTAAAGAGTTATATTATTATCTATATAATGACTTATAAACAAGATATTTGATATTTGAAATACTTTCAACAAATCTTAGAACATTTTTTACAATAGACAAAATGTCGTCTATCCATAAGATTGTCGTCTATAACTTGCAAAACAAAAATGTATAAACAATCATAAAAAGTGACTTCTTCAAATATTTTAAGATAAAATAACTAATAATTATTACATCAATATAAGGAGATAGAAAGATATACTCGCTTTTCTAATCAATGCATATTATGGCATCAATAATTATGTCAACTGCAAGGACTGGTTTATTATCTGAGAGGATATTATAACTGTTCCCTTATTTTATTAAGATATATTTTGGTGAGTTCAGGTATATTCGGCATGAACCTGAAGTCCTATCTTGAGGAGCATGTGGTATGTGAATTGGCGTCTAAAGTCTTTTTCCCTGCATAATTTTCTTGATTCTTATTGGAATCAGTCTTTAATAACCTTGTGTTTGGACGTGATGCAGTTGGCATTTTGGCTGACAACAGCGGGGATAATTGTTGGTGGAATTATTGCTTTCTTTCTAATGTATTCCTACCTCAGGGCGAGAAAAATATTTTGATTGGAAGAAGCTTCATATATTTAGGTAATTTTAACCTGTCTCTGTCTCCCTACAATGCATCTCTAAACCATTTTTCATCCGTCATTGAATCTATTAGCATGATATTGCCAATGTAACACCTATAATCCATGATATCATGCCAATGACTAGGGGCGACTGAAGGATTTAGGAAGTCTAAAACAAATTTAAAAATAATATCTTTCTATCATAATTAAAAAAAAATTGAATTTTGAGACATTTTTTTTCTTTTAAAACAATTAATACTAAAAAAAATTTAAGGTGGTTTTTTCTTGAAAGGCTACATCAATTAGTACTAAAAACAATTTTGAGGTCTGTTTTTTTGGAAGTAAAAACAAGGACTTCACCTACCTGGACCTTAAGTCTATTTTAAAAATAACTATATTAACTACTCTGAACCTGAAGGGAATCTAATTTCTTTTTAAGGTAATGTCAGGTTGTGAACATTGTAAGCACCCAACAAATGCAGTGATTTGCACGAGGATCAATCATCCAAAATGACTTTGAACGTATGCATGATGGTACTCACATTACTGAGCTGTGATGAGCATTAATTTTCATTCTTGTTGTGGAGAGGGGGACATATTTTTTGGTTGAATTAATAATGGATATGGCAATGACTGTCATGACAGAAGCGATCATCGTTTGGCTGTTGTGAATGTAGGCGTGAGTCTTGTGTACACTAAAACATTATTCAACTTATAATACTGTATGCTATCTTGAGGTTCAAGGCATTGCATCTTCAGATTAAAACTTTTACCATAGATTGAGCCGTTAGGGAGACTATATGTGATCAATCAACTAAGAAAAGTGATAGGTAGAAGCAGTACAATACAAATATGAATTCGTAATTCTAAGACCTCGTACGAAATATCTCTCCACGAACGCTGATTTCGTTCTCTTAAGTATTATTTACATTCATGAATTTCAAGACACAAAATATCCTCTTCTTTCTTTCATTATTAAGACTTTTATAAAATATATTGTGGGCCAAATTATTGTAATCCTAATCCATTTGGCAAGGACTTTCTGCACCCTATTAAATTTCTTGCTGCACCTCATCAGATTTAAGGGGTGCAGGTGAAGTCTACTTCTCACAGTGTTTTCCAAACTCTAAGCAGAGGTCAGTATTCTTTCTCCATTTCACACGTTAGTCACCGTTACGTCGAACCGGATACTAATTATAGAAGACACTTTGATCCTAAAATCGGTAAATATTCTACAGTATTATCAATAAATATGTAATTAAGGTAACCAACAACCTAAATAATACAAACTTGTATTTATAAATTTCGAAATGAGTTTTTAATTAATGTTAATCTAACTATGATCCAAATGGTAATGGTTTAACTTAAGATTAACTTTGTTTTAAATCTTATTACTCGATTTTTCGACAGGTTCTTATGGGACCACAAACTCAACTTTTAGGTTTATCGGACGATCATACTATAGAACTTCCAAAAAATATTTTCTTAATAGAAATGGGATGATGGTCTAGAGGAAAAAATTTTCCAAATTTAGTTTAATGTGTTCCATAAAATGAATTCTGGAAATAGCTAATCCATTTTGTGTAAAGGCTTTTTGGGTTGGAGTGTTTCGACCTACTCGTTCTTTGGACCAATAATAGAAAACTTATCTTAAATGTGAGTTATGATTGATTTATGGATCATAAATAAATTAAATTGACAACTCTACTCCTAATTATTTATTGTGCATTGATTACTAAAGTTCTACGAGGAAGTATGAGTTGGTTAAAACATATTTAGTAAACCTCTATTCTCAAAAACTATCATTTATATTTGTAGATTTTTTTAAAGACAGATAAGAATTAATTCTTCAACCAAGGTTATGATCGTAAGCTTTTTAGAAAGTAGACAATAAATTTAATCATTGAAATTATCAATGAAGTTACGTAATACGAGTTTATAACTACTTTAGTTTTTGTAAATTTTACTATATCATATTATTTTTTAGATTCTCTTACAATTTTTATTTGAATCTTTCAAGATTCATACTCTTGTTCATATTTTATTTAGTTATTGATAGAAATGTCTATTTCAAGATAGAAAAGTTTTTTTTATTTAGGAAATCTCATTTTTTTATTTATCTCGTGTAAACGTACTCCGATAAGAGATCTTATAGAAACACGTCTAATCTTATCATTTGTGAATAAAGATAGTTTAAGTCTTTAAAAGTCCTTATTTGTTGCCGAGTTAACTCCTTTAAAACTTTGCCGCCAATTTAATCCAGTGGTTTCGATTATGAAAGACCGGCCTGCAATTTAAGTCTTTGAAGATCTGATGTGATAACAAAATGTTTAGAAGAGAAATATGGGAAGATTTAAATATTTGAGAGACTAAAATGATTACTAAAACTTAGTGACAGGTATGACTTTGGAAGACTGGATCAAAAAATCTAATTTTTTTTTAAAAATAGCTTCGTCAAACCTTTTCTTTTCCTTTGCTAAACAATAACAAATTGTCTTTTTTAAATAATCATGTCATATCAAAGCTCAGTTTTAGGTTAAAACTCGTGATATTACTGATAAAAAACAAACCAAAACTAGGACACAAAAGATGCAGTAAGTAAAGTCTACTGCAACAAATCTGATATATGGATACTAATAAAGCATAAGAAAAAAAATAATAATGATGATGATAACTCGTTCAAATGTACAGTTCGAACCCCTCAAATATAGCACTTCCAAAAAGATGAAAATCTAACCTAGGGAGAAGCTTCATACAAATTCTCCAAAAAGATAAAACAGTGGTTATATCAGTGTGACTAGCTTCCCCATAAAGGGTTTCTTCCCAAACGACCACCTCATGTATGACCTTGTTGCATGTAACAGTTAACTATAACATCATGCAGCAGGGACAACCAAGGCTTACCATATAAACAAAAACAGATGGCATACCCACCTAAACAAGCAAATTTAACTTCCGTTTTTATGGCTTTCCAAATTGGAACTCTTAGAGTTGTTTTGAATTTCCATCTATGGCCATATTCCCCATACCAACTTCCACACCCTCCTGCTCTTTTTCCCTCTGCATCTTTTCAGATATTTCCCCGTCAATTGCAGCATGCTGTGAAGTAGTTACTGAGGGCTCAAGAGTCCGGGGACCAGCACTGAACCATGAATGCTGAAGGCATTGTGCAGCGGTTGGCCTCTTTTCAGGGACAAAATCAAGTAATGGAAGAAGGAACTCAGCCATGCCATTAGCATCTTCTTCACTGAAATCATACTTCTCCATCATCACCTTATTAAGAGGCCAGAAACGCAATCGCCGGATGTGTCTCAAATCGCCATATCTGTTGAAAAAATCACGGGAATAGCGGCCACCAAGTGCAATCTGAAGGTAAAGATGTTCAATTTTTATAAAAGAGAACAGATAAAATATCCATAGATTTTGGAATAACATTTTGCCGTAAACTACCATATTTGTTTTTTTTTGTTGAAACAGAAACAGAAAAATGGTTGAATAAAATAGCATCAGGAAAAAAGTGTTTAAAATATGTTGAAAATTTTTGTTCTTGATCATATCAACATGCAAGTTTATTAGAACAGCTCTGATGTTGAACATCCAAAAAGGAAAAACAGGCCTACCTTGCGAGGCATCATCCCAAGAAGCTCCATCATCAGTGCTAGATGATCCTGCAGAGTAGATTCCAAATTATCAACAATCCATAGATTGAAATCCAGGTCCAAATAACCACAGCAGTATTTCACAATTTTATATATTTGTTTAAAAAGAAAAGGAAATGAAGACATTTTCAGTTAGTATTACGCACCGATAATGTACATTATTTTAAATGAACGAAGCTTTAGAGCTTAGAGCCCCTTTCATTTTTAAACAAGTTATTTGACCTCAATAAGTCCAAACTTCAAAAAGGTCTTAAAGGAGCATGGTGAAGCATCAATTCTAAAGTTCAATTGAATGAACAAACAAGATTATAACAAAGTTGTGGGATATTGCAGGAGATGACTTCTCATTGGATGGCAATGGGATTTTGGAGATTGTTAGCTTATCTCTTGATAACCCAAACTTAGAAGACTTGTTTATGATTGTTTCTCTTGATTTGTTTGATTATGAAGCATGATTAGTACGACTTACTAGACTTACAATTCATATGTGTGTGCATGTTGTGTTCTCATGTCATATATATATTTTAATCTATCCGTATCCTAGTGTTTGTGCCGTATCCACATCCATGGCTTAGACATTTATAAGGCCTTGGGCTCTCCAAATACAACTAGCTTTTATGGTGTGGGCCTCTCAAGATTCAAAATCAATTGGTATCATAGCCTTCTGCAATAGAAGGTGTGACTCTCCCAAGGTTCTTATCAATTTTTAACAATTATTTAACGAACAAAACTAGCAGAAATGTTATTTTAATGCAGATATGATTCAAAAATGTAAGGTAGAAAATTGAATTTTAACACTGAAAAACAACAACCCAAACGGTCAAGGACAAGTTTCATTCTCAGAACAAACATGATAGCAAGCCAGTTTTAATAGTCATAACAATAATAGTAATATAATAGTAACAGCAAGTATTAGATAATTATGGCATGAAATGAAGCCAACCAGTTCTTTCAAAGTTCAAACAGGTGCACTTACCTCATCCCTGTCATAGTTGTCACCACTATGAGGATCAAAAAGAACATCTCCGCTGGCAAGCTCAAAGCAAATGCAAGCAAAGGACCAAAGGTCAGCTGGGGTTGAATATTTAGATCCAAGAAGAACTTCAGGACACCTATACTGCCTTGTCTGAATATCATTTGTGAATTGTTTATAGGTCCAACAAGCATTACCAAAATCAACTAGCTTGCACTTAAGATCGACAGATGCAAGCAACTTCTTTCTTGTAGAGCGGCTACCTCTCCTGTGCCCATGACTTCCTTGGGGAACATCCTTATTTTCAGAAGTCTTTGATGATTCATCTTTACTACCAGGGCTATTAGGTTTATTGTCACCAAATTCTACACTTGGCTTCACATCAGTACTACAATCATCTTGCTCATCAGGTGCTTTAGAATCCTCCTCAGCTTCCTCGGCATGCTCCCTTCCAACACAGCCCTGGGCTAACTTTTTAGCCTTTTTTCGTAATTTCTTTTTCTGGTTCTTGGTTAGATCTCCATTAACATTCTTATTGGCTATTGTTATCCCATTTTTTGTCACAGCCTTATCCTTCGTGTTTGGAAGGATAAGTGGAACACCTGATTTTCTAGGATCCTTAGATGGATCTATGGGAGACAGAAGCAGGACATTCTCAGGCTTCAAATCAGTGTGTATTACAGAAAGCTCACGGTGCAAGTAATCCAAACCCACCAAAATATGGAAACAAATTTCCTTGACCACAGGAAGCGAAACACCTCGGTAATCACTATACTTGATAAGGGTAAGAAGATTATCACCAAGGAATTCAAAAACCATACAAACATGCTGGCCATTAGGCCCTGAATGCTTAAAGTTATCCAGAAGCTTTACAACACATTTTTTGTCATCTGGATCCCCATCAGCAATTTGTTTGAGAATCTTTATCTCGTCCATTGCCGCCTCAGTGTAATGCTGAGCACTCTTTTGAATTTTTAAGGCAACATATCGCTACAAACAAAACAATTTAAACCATCACTAATAAAGTTCCAAACTATAGATTGCTACATGTATGTTAGCTAGGCATTAAAATGATAAAGAATAACATGTACTCTATTTGAATAAATTTCTTTATAAGCCTTTATAAGAGGAGAAAAAATAATTGAACTTTTCCTATAAGATAAAACCAACTTCTATACTTAACTTATTCTTCTTATATAACATCCCCAGAAGCTAAAACCAACTTCTATACTTAACTTATCATTTCATAGACAAAAAATTGTGATAAATATAAACAGAAATTTGTCCAAATCTCCTCACCACATACACTCTTCACAACCCAAACTAAAAAACAAAACTTAAACTCTCTTAACTAATTGTAAATTGTCAAAAGCATTCGTTTCTGACATCTTGCGAGGAAACAAAACAAAAAGGGCACGAACCGATTTGTTAGTGTCCCAAGCGAGCCACACAGTGGAAAAATGACCCCAACCAAGCTTGCTCTGTACCACATAGCACCCATTCTTGAAAGTGTCACCAATTCGAACCGCATGGTACCCTCCGCGCCTGTAATCTTCAGTTCCTTCGTCCTCCGAACTGTAATCACTCACCTCACTCCGGTCCTCCGCCATTGAAGGACCTTCAAACACAAACCCGCTCTGAGACGGCGACGGAAGAAGAAAAAAATCGAGGAAGACAAATAGGAAAATTTCAACGAATATGAATGGATTTGAACAATGAAGAGAAATATTGGGGTGAGAAGGAGGCGACAGAGGGCCTTGAATTCGGTGAAAGGTGAATGTGGGGAAATTAGGGTTTTTGAGTTGGTGTTGTTGCCGGGAAAACAACATAAGAACTAAGAAGGGAATTCATACATAAGTTACGTTGTTTTCATTTTAAATAAAATAAATATAAAAGATAAATGCTTATTTTTTATAACTACAAGTTATAGTAAATAAATATTTTTAATATATAAATTATATTGCAATTAAATATTATAAAATAATAAATTTATGATAAACAGTTTATAATATATTCAAATTTTATTTTGAGTTTTGATATTTTAAAAGATATTAAAATTTAATTTAAAAATAAATTGAAAAAAGTAAATTTTAGAAAGAATAACTTAAAGTATTTATGTTCTTTTCTTTTACATATTTTACATCTTAATATATTATTTAATATATGTAATGAAAAGTTGTTTTTTTTTATAACTTTCAAGTTTCTTATTATCTCATTTTTTTTCCTTGGTAATAAAAGGTTTTTTTTTTCTAATTAATAATTTGAAATTGTTTTATTTAAATTTTAAATATATTAAATAATATATCAAGTTTAAACAAATAACATAAAATTTCTATGAATAAATATTGCAATACTTATATTCAAATTAAAACTAATAGATACATTAATATTAAGATTATTAAATTTAAGCTTAATAAATACAAATACGTAAAGAAATGTGTTTTTTTTTGTTTGCGTAATAGTATCGAGGAAAAATAGACAAATATAGTTTTGTTAAAAAAATAACATGTAAAGCTACTTATATTCAGTATTATTAGTTCAAATTTTGTAAAAAAAAGAGATAACCATGTGGTTTAAAAAATTATTATCTCATATGATGTTATAGTTTATTTCTCCAGTTAAATAATTTGCATTTTTTTCATTATTTATAAATTTGTATTAAGTCGTCGTTTAAAAAAACTATCAATTTTTTAAAGAAAAACATGCAATTATAATGTAAAGGACTACACATTTTTACAAGACTACTCAATCATAAATTATTACATGCGATAAGTTTATTAAACTTTACAATGTATATCTTAAAATATATAAATTTAACATTTTGTTTATTAATTAATACAAACAGTTCACAAAATTAGAGATTTAAAAAAATTCTAACAATTTGTATTTATTTTACATGAAAAAATAGTATTTGTTTTAAAAAGTTGAAAAGTTTTAAAAGTGTTACATCTCTAAGTGCCATATTTGACATTTTGTTGAAAATAATAACAAATATCACAAAATAATTTAAAAAAAAAATGTTTTATATTTAGTAAAGATAAACTTTTAAAGATGACTAAGAAAATTTATCATTTTCTTATTTATCAACACTTTTAAGTTGGAGAAAATTTATACTTTTCTTATTTAATAACATTTTTAATATGGGATATAAAATGTTAAAGTGAGAAAGATGATATAAATTACAAATTCAATAGTCTAAAAATTTGCTCTTATTAGATAGTTTTCCTTGTTGCAGTTATAACAATTTGACCAGTTTTTTCTGTTACACAGTTTTATATAAATTTTTTTTTGTGTATATATTATTTATGTTAATATATTGATCATTTTTACACAGTCTAAAGACTAAAATAATATGAAATGTTTGATTTCCCTTTCTCTTTTTTTTATTCTTTCTTTTCTCATGTCTACAGTGATTTTTACACAAAATCTTAAAATCTCTTTTTTTTTTTTTCATTTACCATGAAAATCCAATTTTTATTATTGACTCTTATTTGTTGGATGACAAAAATTATAATATTTCTTGCGCTTAAATTCATTAACAAACTGAAGTTGATTAATGGAACCTTATTAGAACTTTTGTCAAATAACCCTCTCCATGAGCTCTGGGATTGTTGTAATACAATGGTTACCATGAACTTCACTGTCTGTTTTAAAGATGACAATATAATAATGTAATTATATATCTTACTTATGCTTATCTTTTATTTAGTAGTTCTACAAAAATGTTACAATAAAAATAACACACTTTAAATGTTAATACAGTGTAAAAATATTTAAAATGTCAATTTATTAGAAATCATAATTTCTAAAATAATTATTACAAAATTCCAGTATATATATATATATATATATATATATATATATATATATATATATATATATATATATATATATATAACTATTGCATGGAAGTGTAACACTGTCAAATTTGAATAAAATTAAAAAAGATATATATCATATAGTATTATTTTTTGCTAATAGGTAGGAACATTATGTTATTTATCTTAGATTCAGAAGATCTGAGTAAGTTTACTGTTTTGTCATTTCGCTATTTGGAGTGATATTTCATTTTGGCAATCATTTTGGTACATAAACATTTTATTTAGGTAAAGTTGGTACTTCCAAATGTTTGACACCAGATCGATTTGGTAGTTAGCTGTTGGATGAGTCTTTATTAGAATATCAATTTATTAAATTAAAATACACAAATATCAAGATGGGAAAAAGAGGTTGCTTTGTTTGAATTGACATGAGAGTGGGAAAGAAAATAAAAAAATATATATAATAGAAAGTTAAATTATTTAGATTAAAAGAAGATAAAATAAATAAATAAACATTATAAACAATATATGTAAAATTAACTTTAATATATTAATATAATTACAAAATAATTTATAATTTAATTTAATTAAATTCATTTATCATTTAAATTATTATTTTTTATTGTAATAGAAAACGTAGATAATAATAATAATGAACAACATCAAACTCTTAGTTTATCCGCAAATTATCGTAAGATTATGGGAAAATTAAACTGTTAAAACACTTTCGTTTTACGTATTTTAATGTTTTTTTAATCCTCAATTTTAGTATTTTTTTTTGTATTTTTATTTAATATTATTTCGTGCTTAGAAACAAATGAAGGTTGTGAGAAAAAACATAAATTGTTAAAAAAAATTCGTTTTACGCATTTTTGTATATTTCAATCCTCAACTTTAGTTTTTCTTGTTTTTGCATTTTTCTTTACTATCTTTTCATGCTTAGAAACAAACATGTAATATAAACTTTTATTTTGATCTTGAAAATTTAGAAGTTACATTTTTAGTTTTTCAAATCCAAATTTGATATTATATTAAAAGTTATATAATCTTTAGTGTACACAATCTGAAATTTTCCAACTGCTATATTTTAGATATAGACATTTTAGACATTTTCAACATCTCATGGAGTGAAAAACAAATCATGGGGTGCAAAACGTAATTGCCTTGTTTTCATTTTACACACTGCGTTAAGGCCCATGTCGTAAAGGCTTCCATACTAAATTTAAATAAACTATTAAGATATTTTACACATTTAATTAAACTTAAATTTCTAAATTAATTTATAAAATAAATTATTTTAAAAGGTTTTTATTTTAATAGCAAGATTTCTAATCGGTTTTCAAATAATCGACCAATATCAAGATATCAAGAAATAGATAAACTATTTTTTTTCATTTGGTATTATAAGAAAGTATTTCCAAAACTATTAAGCCGGCAACAATTGCTTTGAAATAAGAATACTTCTATACTCATTATAATCATATTCAACCCAACGGCATACTTTCTTGTTCGTTGTTTTTCAAAACTTAGACAGGTTCATGCTTTCTGGGGAAGGGACAAACATAATAGAATATTTGTTAATATTGCTTTGATGATGTTTTCGATGTATAATGTATAAACTATAATACGAACACGAAGATGCTGTTGATTGTTGTTCATTAGTTCATTACTTTCTTACGTTACATTGTAGAATAGAAAAAAAAAAAACGTTCGGAGAGACCAACGTAAAGAGTAGAGGAAAAATAAAATAAAATAATCTGTTGGAATTTCCAAAGTATTGTCCCACTCTCTTTCTCCAGAAAGAGAAGAAATAATTTGTAATATAGCAATTATATATTAACATATAGATTTCTTTTTACAACATTTTAATAAATGTGTTATTTTTTTAATAAATTTAAAGTATGTTAGTATAATAACAAATAAATAATAAATTAATGAAAAATAACATACATCTTGTATTTGTAAAAAAATTAAAAATACTTTTTTCTTTTTTATATTGCCACGAAGTTCAAAACAAAACTGAACACTCACCGATTCATGAATGTGCATGGATCCAGTGACTATGACTGGGAGGGATGTGGATGGTGGTGTCTGAGAAAAAGAAAGAAAAAGGAATCTGAAAGATGATAGGAGGGAATTAACATGAAAAGAGGTCAAAGTTGGTTTCGTTCTATGGCTGTTTGAATTCAAAATAATACCACCCGAAATCCAAACATTATATGCTATTGTTTGTTTTAAAAATTGTAATTTCGTTGGACCAACACTTGTATCTGATTGCTAGATAAAATAACTTCTTTTAACTTTAGTTTTCTTTTTTCTTTTAATTACAATACTAGGAAGGAAATGTAAATGTAGCTTATTTCAATAAATTCCGGCAGCGAGATCATATATGTTTTTCATTATATATTTATGGTTTAATTGATTCGGACGGTCTTGCAGTTTTGCGTCAATTAGGTTTGTGTATTTTGAAATAACTCAATTTAATTCCTATTCATGAAAAATTGATGTAATACAATTCTTGTCCTTAAATTCTGTGGACGGCGTCAAAATTGTTGTCAGGTAGCTAGGGTGAGGTAGCATTTGAAAAGCACGTGGCACATATTTTTACAATATTTTTATAACCTTTTACAATTCCTAGCATCGCCACACTCAAACCGCACTACCACCAAGCCGTCGTCGCAAAGCCACCCCAACCTGCACACAAATTCGCAAAAACAAAACCCTAGCCGCTGCGACTACCACGCTCATCACCATCAACACGCAAGCTTCTTCATCCGGCAACCATGGCAGCCCAAAGCGTCGTCGTCGCCATCCTCGCCGGCAGCCGTCCTCTCCAACGCATCATCAACGCCCAAGCCGCCGTCGCAGAACCACCATCTCGCACCTTCATCTTCTCCAGCAAAACCACCACAACGCTGCCACATCACTCCGCCACCACGACCCAAAATCGCGCAAGCTTCGAGCCTCACTCACGTAGACCATCATCGCGAGGTCACCACCAACACCTCGTCATCCTCCAAGCTCGCATCGGACCACCACCATGAGTAGCGCCGCTTCTTCATTCACGCGCAACCATGGCCATCTTCCATTGACGCTTCGTTCCGCCATCCTCACCACCTGCACTCAGAAGAACCAGAGGACCAACAACCATCACACACACAGAGACCCAATTCGAAGAAACCCTTCGAACTTTGAATCGCCATCCGCAAGAGGCCACCACCACGAGCTTCTGCCTCGCATCTGCAAATAGAGGAAAACCTAAGAAGACAACCAAACAACAAAGAGACCCAACAACCACCCTTCAGGAATCACCCCGCCATGAAGAAGAAACCCCAATCGCGTAACCAAACCTGCAACCAGCCAAGCACTGTGAGTGACTACCTTATCTCCATCAGCGGAATTCCTTCTCTCATGCAGAGACTTCCTAACGGCGCAAGTTCTTTTTCCCCAATTTGGCAAACCCTAATTTTGGGTGAGGAATGACACGTGCCATGTACTTTTCAAATGAAATGCCACCTCAGCTAGCCACCAGGCAACAATTTGGACGCTGTTTACATAATTTAACGGCAGAGACTGTATTGCTTCAATTTTTCATAAATAGGAACAAATTGAGCTACTTCAAAATACAAGGACCTAATTGACACAAAAATGCACCAATAAGAACCTCCGAATCAATTAAACCTATATTTATTATGCATAAAACTAGATGATGTTATAAGTCGAAAAAAGTTTGTGAAAAAAAGAGTTTAATTACTTTATCTTAACAAAGTTTGTAAGGTGAGAAATTACTCTTATTTAAAGGTTCTAAATTGATTTTATTTTTGGTTGTGAAATTTATCTTTATATAGTTTTTTTATTTTAAAATATTAGAAAGTAAATATAAATTTAATTTATCTAAATAAAATTGATATGTAAAATAAAATTTGTTCTTGATATATATTAATTATGGACGAAACTATATAATAGGTAATATTATATGTCTAAAAGTTTTTGTTAAGATAAATTTTAATACCATACTAAAATATGAATTTAATGTTATTGTTAAGACGGAATTACAATTCTTTATAGATCCATACACTCGAGTAATTTAGTGACTTATGATAACAACTTTAAATACAATTATTTATTTTCATAGTATTGTTTTGGTTGTTTTTTCTTTATAATACTCAATGTGTTATTTTGGTTTGAGAATTTTGTTGGGAAGAAAAAAATATTTATAATTTTTTTTTTATAATGACACGTCTCATATGTGATTTTATGTTATTTTATCGATAATGTTAGTTGTTAGTAGTGAAAAGAGTTTCCCATCTTCTTTTCTAAATTCATCCAAACTCTTCTCAGTATAATGATATATGAGAATAGTTGGTGTTTAATATATTAAGTATATGACAAATAGAAAGTATTTAAAATAATTAGAACTTAGATGTGACTCATGGCTAATACCTAAAGAGTTTATGATTTTAAGGTTATTATTGATGTAACTGTTTATGGACTTGGAACCACATGTCTTGCAAGAAAAGTTGGGCATATTTGAGTTGGTGAAAAGAGGTCGGTATATCTGGTGCACAAGTTATATGTGCTTTACTCTATAAACCTTCATTCACCTCAATCTTCTAACCTAACCCCTTTTGTCAATCTTGTTAATTAGGAATGAAGAAAATATCAGCATTACGCAGACCTATTCACTTTCTTACTACAAAACGTGGTCAACATTCTTTTCTCATAAATAATGGTGACGACGGTTTTATGTTTGCTTTTTAGGGTTGAATTCAAGAGATAAGTTTGTAAAAAAAAAAAAAGTGTTTTATCATTACATTAAATATTGTTTTGATTATTTGACGTGAATACACGTTAGCTAAACTCTTGCTTCTAAGTGTATTTTTTTCTATATTAATAAAAATAGAAATAAACTAAGTCAATGTTTTGGGATTGAGTTTTGTAGGGGAAAGTTTTTGTCAACGAGGTCTCATGTTTTGACAACAAAAGAGTTGGAGTTGGTATACGGTGTTAAGGTGTACCTATCTCTTTCTTCTAGAATATAACATCATCCTTTTGAAATATTTCTTTCACATTTATAACCAAACAAAAGAAGAACGACATCGTTTTCGTGCATCAATTCAAAGCAATTTATTTACTTGTACGAAATTGTAAGGGAAAATGTGATACGACGTTCAGAAATGTGTTTTTTCTTAAATGTGGATCAATTATTAATGTTTATTCAATGTAGTGATTGTCAATTGATATGTGGGTGGTGGAAAGGAATATAAATTTATTTATTTTATTTAATTTAAATTAGACATGGTTTTCTTTGACAGCTGACCGAATATTTAAATAATATGATGGACTGAATAAATAATAAGTTTTTAATAAAAATCAATTTTAAAATAATTTAACTTTATAAGATGATTTGTAAAATAAGATTTAAACTCAATAATATATTATAAATTTATCATAACTCCAACAATTTTTCTTTTTTTATAATGATGAAAAGCTTGATATTTATTTACGTAATTATGGAAAAAAAAAGCCCTACTAACCCAAGAAAATCCCAGTTCTACCCTTCTCCTGTGAGTTGGCAATAATAAAAAAGTAGTTGTCAAAATGGGTCATCTGATCCGACCTGATCCGGTCCATCACGGGTTGGTCACTTAGTGAGCCAATTCAACCCGGCTTATTTATTAGCAAGCCAGAAAAATTCGAACCCAGCCCGATCTACCACGGGTTGGTGGGTAAACGGATTAGTTCAGTGACTCACTTAACTACAATTTTTTTAAATAAAAAAATTACAAACTTTCTATAATTCAAATTTAAACAAATTTCACTCCTAAATTTCACTCTCAACATGAGTGTTTAATTAATTTTGAAAATAAAAAACTTAATTAATTTTGAAAATAAAAAACTTAAATAATTTTTTCAAGCAAAAAAAATAATATTTTTTTTTTAAAATTAAAATTAAATTTTAATAAAATAAAATTAGGTGGATTGGTGGACCAACCTGGTTCACCACGAGTTCAATCCGCATGAGTCAAGTTTAAATGAATCAGATTAAAAGTTGACCCATATAAAAAAAAATATAATCTTTTCAAACCCAATCCGGTTCGAATCCATGATGAACAAATTGACTCGCATTTGTGATCCATCTTGAGAGCTATACAAAAAAGTGAAAAAACAGAAGAAAGCAATTAGGGTGAAATGGGGAATAGAGAAGTTGAGACTTTGGCTTTTGTCATACTTTATCTTTCCGTTTCTACAATACAAAATTGAAAGTAAAAGAAGTTTGGGTTGTTGTGGATGTGGACTGCATTCACTTTCTTTGAAAAATCAATCGTCTAAAGGTGAGATTTGAAATAATTGTGCATTGGGTTTAGCTAAAGCTTTGATTTGATGTTGTGCAATTTGCAAAGCAAAAGCTCAAAGCACTTCTGTTTCTTAGTATTTTAATTTTCCTCCCTATGCTTTTTAAGGAAAGCACCATTCATGAATGTACAAACGAACGCAGGATTTTTCTGTCGTCGAATGAATATAATGCATTTTTAATTAATCACGTGAAGAACAAATATTTATCAATAAGAGTGTCGGGGATGTGATTACACGTCCAAAACTTGATTATGTGATGAGAAATTTGGTATTTAATTTTAATCGTATTTGAAATTTGGTTGAATAAGCCACCATGGCATTATCATAAATAATTTTTTTAACTAATCATCCCAAAAATTAGTTATTAAAAGAATTAGATAAATGATGTCGAACAATATCTATTAATTATTTCTGTTATTCGTTAAATATTTATTTAAAAAAATATTTGGAAGTATTTTAAAATATACAATTACCTATAAATACCTATAAATATTTTAAAAAATATTTTATAATTTTTTTCAATAAAATTACAAAAAAATATAAGTATAATATAAATTAAAATTTAATTTTAATTAAATTTAATTTAATAAAATATAAAATATTTATAATTTTAATTAAATTTAACTTAATAAAATATCAATTAAAATTTTATTTTAATTTTTTATTAATAATAAATATTCATAAATACATATAATATGATACAATAATTTGTTTATAAATGAATATTAAAATATCTGTTATCTAAAAATAATAAATATCGATAAATACTTACTATGTGTTATAAATTTTATCTGAAAAATTTGCACGTTTTTTTGTCATCCTAAATCAAGCAAATCTGTAATCGACCAGAATACACAATATAAAAAAAAATCACGTTGATTAAATACCGCCAATTTTTTAAAATGACTTTCAAAAGACTTAACAATTTTGAAAAATAATTTGGTGTACGAATATGATTGACAAGTATTTTTAGCAAACTTGTTATAAGCTAAAACACTTGTTTGACTGTATTAATTGTGTTAAATAAATGACCTTTTTTTGTAGTTTATAATATTTTTTGAGATGCAACTTTAGTAATGTATTCATTTTTATCTTTGACTGTATTAATTGTTTTCTTCTTATCCTTGATTTTATTGTGAAAATATGGATGATAAATTTAATGTATTTTCTTATTATCCTTGATTTTACTGTGAAATTATGGATGATAAATTTATTTGATCTATTTTTATCCTTTTCAAAGACATGTTTATATCATACTTTTTGTACGAGCTAAACTACTATTTCAGTAAACTCTCTTTTATTATTGGTTATTCAAATGAAAATCTGTTTTTTCTAAAGTTTTTTTTTTTAAATAATAATTTTCGCTTATGTGATAACTTTTATTCAGATGAGAGATTCCTAATTCGTGCAGGAAAGAGACAAAAAAAAATATTTTCTTTGGATAATCTTTGCTTAGACAATGTTTTATAAATAAGGAACTCGTGTTTATATACTTATTTGTAATAATATGATGTGTTTTTCATGGTATTAAGAATTTCTAATGTATTGATGGATGCATATGATATGCCGTAGTATGATATGCACTATGATGTATGTTGTGTACATAAAGTTAGTGTTATATTACGATTTTTTTTGTGAATGTATGATTATGTATAATTATGATGATATTTTTATATTATCAAGCACAGAAAGTAATTGTGAAAATGAGATATTAAGTGAAGAAAAATCGTAAGTAACTACCCTTATACAATAAATTAATATTTATTTTTTACTAATGGTGTTTTGGTGTTTTTGATGAACTATATGTTAATATATCAAGTATAACAAAATGCTTTGAATAATTGCAATGCAACAATTGATAACTTTTACATCTAAGTAGTAATTGTTGTGTTTGTGTTTTTAGTGTGGAAATTTAAGTTATGTTTTTGAAACATAATTGATTATATATAATATTTATATTAGAATTAGATTATTATTATATAATTGTAGATGATATCACAAATATTTTGATAGAAACAAAAGAAATCCATTTATGTATGTATACTAGTATTTGACTCGTGTGATACAAGAATATTTTTTAGAAAGAAAATATTGAATATTTATAAGTATATATTTTATTATATATAAAATAGTAAAATTTATATGAAAATTATTTAAAATAATAATAACAATAATTAAAATAATGAATTAATAAAAAATAAAAAAACTTTGTTTGTAACACAGATTCAGATCTCACACAATCAGTATTATCCTTTACCAGACTTAATTTTTGTCTGCAATAAATAAACATTAGATATAATAAAAGTGCTTTATTTTAGTGTTATTCTTATCTAGTTGTGTTTTAATATTACTTATATGTTTAGTTTTATATTAATAGTAATATATAGAATAATTTATCATTAATGACCTTCTAGATTCCATGGTGATATTAAATAATTAAAATATGGAAGTTTAACATCGATAGCATGTTCATAAACTTTAATATAAGTTTAAGTATTATTATGCTCCAACTTGTATTGTTGCTTTTTCTGATTCGGTAATATGACAACAGTATGTTCGTGTTTGACGATTGAGTCTAAAATCGAGTAAAAAACGCGAAATTATTGGTACAAAATAACTTTTTTAGAGGAAGAAACTGAATAATTGTTGTTTCCTTGTCAACGGAGATTTAATTGATTTTGTAAAACAGTGGAAATGTAATTATTTATATTAAAACTTTGAAAACATTGATAGCTTTAACCAAATTAGATTTTGGTTCTATTATTTTAAATGAATGAATTTAATTTTTTATTTCCATATACACACATATAAACCTTATCTCTCTTTTAATTTGATGAAAGTTAAAAATCATGAATAGATATCAAGTGATAAAAGAGATTATCGAATTCAAATATTTTAAAAAACTAAAAGGCAGTCATTAGGATTATTTTCTTTATAATATAAGTAAATCATGTTTTTTTAGTCTTTATAAAACATATATTTTTATTTTCATTATTTTTTTAATTTTTGAAACTATCATTTTTATCCGACACATTAGTTTTAAGATAGCTAATAATAACATTTATTTAGATTTTGAAAATATTAGTCAGTGCCACAAATATTAATTAGTATCATATAATATTGAAAAAAGTTAAATATATGAAAAGTAGAACTGTCAAAATGGGTCACAACTCGAGAGCCAATCCGGCTCACCACGGGTTTGAACCGGGTTGAGTTTGAAAAAAATGTAGTTTTTTATGCGAGTCAGATTTCAACCCGACTCATTTAAACCCAGCTCATGCGGGTTGAATCCATGATGGGCCGGGTTGGCCCATCAACCCACATACCTAATTTTATTTTATTAAAATTTAATTTTAATTTTATAAAAAAATATTTATCTTTTTTGTTTTTGTTTGAAAAAATTATTTAAGTTATTTATTTTCATAATTAATTAAACTAATTTATTTAAATTTGAATTATTGAAAGTTTGTAATTTTTTTTATTTAAAAAAAATTGTAATTAAGTGAGCCAGTGAACCAATCTGTTTACCCACCAATCCATGGTGGGTCGGGTCGGGTTCAAAATTTGTTGGCTCACTAATAAATAAGTCGGGTTGGGTTGACTCACTAAATGATCAACCCGTAGTGGACCGAGCTAGGTTGGGTCGGGTGACCCGTTTTGACAGCTCTAATGAAAAGTTATATTTAGTAGTCTTAAATTAAATTATTATAAAATATTTCCTTCTTACAAGATGTAGATATTATATTTTAGTTAGATATTATATTTTAGTTGTTGAATTTTGTTTGTCGTAAAATTTTTTCCACGTGTCGCTTGTTTTAAATTATTGACTTTTATAAAATAAATAAATAATTTATTAGAAATAAACATATTTTTTTTTATAAAAATCATAATAGAAAATCTTTGGTTTTACCGGAAAAAGACGATATATAAGCTAAACTGTATTTTTTGTAATTTAGTTAAAACCCAATGCTCAGATAGCAGTGAAAGGAGTTTTAGTGCATCTGTTTTGACCAGAAAAGAAACTTCGAAAACTAAAAAAAATGCCTAAAATGAAAATAGAAACGCGTGCGAAGGACGCACATGAACATGAAGTGTTAGTTTATAAAACGAAGGAGGATGATGTTCTGTTGAATTAAACGAACAAAACATTAATAAAAGCAAATGATAGACAAAGAATCATAACTTTACGTAATCCATAGTTGAAAACTCCAAATTCTCTGTTCTGTTATCTTCTCTGTTCCAAAACCAAACTTCATTGCAAAGAACGTTCTTTCTTCAATTACAATGAACAAAAGCAAAAACATCCTCGTCTTCCTCAATCTTCCAATCCACACACTCTTCTCTCTTTAGTGTCTTAATTCCAATTCGCTTTACTCTTCTCTCCGACACATATTACACATACATATATACGTACATACGTAAGCTACATACAGTGAAAAATTAATTACGATACGAATGGCGGCAGCGGATTTTGCAATATCCGTCGCGTTGTTGTTGTTGTTGGCGGCAGTTGATGCCGGATCGCCGGTGAGTCTGCCTCTGGAAAGAGCGTTTCCGACGAATCACGGAGTGGAGTTGAGTCAGCTGAGAGCTCGCGATGCGCTGAGGCATCGCAGAATGTTGCAGTCTTCAAACGGCGTCGTTGATTTCCCCGTCCAAGGCACCTACGATCCCTTCCAAGTCGGGTAAACTTTGTCGGTTCTTCTGTTTGTACTTTTCTCTTTTTTTTTTCTTTGGTTTCGTGTAGTTGAATCAATTTCAGAGGCTTTTGGATTTGTGTTGGATTCTGAATAAGTACTTTTCACATCGAATTTATGTGTTATTACTTTTGATTAATCTGTGGCCTTCCTTTGAATTATGTAGTAATTGTTTGATTTTTAAATTTTGAATTAATGGGTTATTGCAGGCTTTACTTTACAAAGGTACAGTTGGGTACTCCTCCAGTGGAATTTTATGTGCAGATTGATACTGGCAGTGATGTTCTCTGGGTTAGTTGTAACTCCTGCAGTGGTTGTCCTCAGACAAGTGGGCTTCAGGTAAATGCAGTTTTTTCCATTTATCGAGATTCGGTTTCAATAAACTTCTTATCAAACGCTCGCAAAAGAAGAAAATAAGATTCTTAAACGAATTAATTTTCTCTTAAGTTTTAAATTAGCCTGCTTCTTGTGTTGATTTTAACTTCTAGATGAACTAATTTTTACATGTGGTGCAATTTAATTCATTTTGCATGTTTATTTTCGTCTTGGAGTACTTGTTGAGAAATTTTCTGTGACCTAATTTATGTTTGTAGAGTAGTAAGGTCAACAAAATACACCACCTACAAGTTTTGAATATCGTGGTTGTTGGATTTTGCAACAGATTCAGTTAAATTTTTTTGACCCGGGGAGTTCGTCAACATCTTCACTGATCGCTTGTTCTGACCAAAGGTGCAACAGTGGCATACAGTCATCAGATGCAAGCTGTTCCAGTCAGAACAACCAGTGCTCATACACTTTCCAGTATGGGGATGGCAGTGGGACATCAGGCTATTATGTGTCAGATATGATGCATTTGAACACTATTTTTGAGGGTTCTGTGACCACCAATTCTACAGCGCCTGTAGTTTTTGGGTGAGGTTTCATTAGTCTGAAATGTTCATACTATTCCTCTTTTTTTGTGTCAGTTGGTTTAATCTTGGGAAGTGTTGATTTGTGAATGGAACAGCTGTAGCAACCAGCAGAGTGGGGACTTGACAAAGTCTGATAGAGCAGTTGATGGAATATTTGGATTTGGGCAACAGGAAATG
Organism: Vigna angularis; assembly: GCF_016808095.1. Taxonomy (NCBI): domain Eukaryota; kingdom Viridiplantae; phylum Streptophyta; class Magnoliopsida; order Fabales; family Fabaceae; genus Vigna; species Vigna angularis. The sequence continues at coordinate 5,352,395 of NC_068980.1, read as the reverse complement.
TCTGTCATCTCCCAGCTCTCCTCACAGGGGATAGCTCCAAGAGTATTCTCTCATTGTCTGAAAGGAGATAGCACTGGAGGTGGCATATTGGTTCTTGGTGAGATTGTGGAGCCAAACATAGTTTACACCTCACTTGTTCCAGCACAGTAAGTTCCTTTCATCAGGAAAAAAACAAGTGTTTAGTGTTTGGTAAACAATATTTGCAATGTGGGGGTAATCCAAATTCTCTTGTAAAGTGTCTGCATAAAAGTTTCAGCACTACTGATTGACTAAGCTTCTGATCATCCATCTCACCAAGATTTAATATACTTTCCCTCTGTCAATCTAGAATGTTGCAATCGCTTCCTGGTCTACTGGTTCGGAATGTGATTGTGATGAGTGGAATGTTTATACGAAGATATAGAGTTGACACCAAATTATGGCTATGAAACTAGGGATGGTATGTTAGGATTTTGTCATCTACTCTGTTGAGTGCTCTTCGAATAGTACCTTGTGCAAGGTTGATAATATTTAGTCAGTGGTTTATTAGTTAGTCATTTTTCCATCTGAAAAAAGATTAAACCTGAAAGAAGTTGAAAGAACCCAGAAGGAAATATATTCTACCGTGAGCAGATTCATTATTTTATATTCAAAGTTTTGTACAGAATCTGGATAAGGAAGTGGGGAGTTTAAACATATTACTGAGCTTAGGTATCTGTTCTGAGGTGGCTTTAAAGAACGTCCTTTTGTAGAAGTGTTTAGACTAACTCCTTCCTTTGCAAATATTTCAGGCCTCATTACAACTTAAATCTACAGAGCATCTCTGTCAATGGCCAGACGTTGCAAATTGATTCTTCAGTTTTTTCAACATCAAACAACAGAGGTACCATTGTTGATTCTGGAACAACTTTGGCGTATCTTGCTGAAGAGGCTTATGATCCCTTTGTCAATGCGGTGAGTTTCAGTTAGGTAATTTCACGTGATTCAGTTTATCAATTATTGATGGCAAAAATGTATTTTTTTTCATTAATGCAGATCACAGCTACAATTCCACAATCTGTACGCACTGTTGTTTCCAGGGGAAATCAGTGTTACTTACTCACCACTAGGTCAGGCTGAGTATTTCATGCCTCTCTTTTTTGATAATTGGGTTCTAAAAAGTGGATCATCTTGATAGTTTCTTTCTCTAAATCCTTTTGTATGTACTGTGTTTAGTGTCACTGACGTTTTTCCTCAAGTAAGTCTGAACTTTGCCGGTGGGGCATCTATGCTTTTAAGACCACAGGACTACCTAATACAGCAGAATTCTATTGTAAGTATTCAAACTTCAATTGCTGTTTCTTAGATTTTCTGAGCGTCTTAAGAACAACATTTCCAAAGATATTCATTTGAAGTCAGAGTGAGTTGCAATTTTGCGGATAGCTTTGATTCATTTGTTCTTCACGTACATCTTACTGCTTTGTATTGTCCAACTTTTATATACTGTATGTATCTGATCTTACTGAATAATATGGTGAATCTATGCATGTTCCAGGGTGGTGCAGCAGTGTGGTGTATTGGTTTTCAAAAACTCCAGGGTCAAGGAGTAACAATTCTAGGAGGTATAATACATTCCTACCAACTTTTGCATTTCATTAGGCTCAACTCAAAAGTTTGAAGCTTGAAAAAAAATTGTTATATTGGTTAGATTTTTTTTACCACTTGTAGCAAAGTGTCATATCATAATCCCCTCCTCTTTTACCTTCTTCCTTCCTCAAATCCTCCCTCTATTAGGATATTTTCTTCAAGAATACGACTAACATAATTTTCTGCCGTGGCAGATCTCGTGTTAAAAGACAAAATTGTTGTTTATGATCTGGCTGGTCAACGCATTGGATGGGCTAACTTTGACTGTAAGTTTGAGCCACACTACCAGAAAAGCATATAGTAGATGGCATAATTTACTTTTATCATCATTGAGGTTGTTCTTGAGTTCTTGCTTTTCCACCCAACCAATATTTTTGGTTTTGTTGTGCTGGTGTGGGACCAGCATAAAAACAAGAGCCAACTTTGTTTTAGTTTGTCTTTATGACTAGCTTCTGATGCTGTTCTTTTCGAATTCAACAACGTAGGTTCTTTGTCAGTGAATGTCTCTGCAACAACTGGCACCGGCAGAAGTGAATTTGTGAATGCTGGAGAGGTAGGTGGAAGCATTTCTTTACGCGATGGACTTAAGTTGACAAAGACAGGGTTCTTGGCTTTCCTTGTGCATCTAACACTAATTTACTGCTTTGGATTCTTATAGCATTTATATACATTGTAAGAGATATTCTTTTTTCATATGCACATTCTTTTGCCGGTATATATTTGTCACAATCGGCAAGACCACATTAAGTTTAATGTTGTTTGTGCCTCCTCTCTGCACAATAGGCTTGTTCAGTTTATCCTCAGGTGATTCTGTTGCCATGTAGAATCAGATGATTACTCTTCACTTTTGTCAGTATTGTAAATTGCTTCACAGGATTACTGTTTGTAATGCATACACATGATATAAAATATAGCTTTTTCTTCCCCGCGTTAATTCTGTTTTTGGTTTCTGCTTATAATCAATGTTGTTGATGAAAGCTGATAGTTTAACTACATTAGACAAGGCCAAAATATCTCTAGTCAAGGATAATATCAAATTTGATGAAAGCTAATAAGGCCAAAATAGAACAAAATTGTGAATAATCAAAATTTGAAAAGAATCTCTCTTGTCAAGGATAATTAACAGGTCCCAACCTCGAATCGGTAATGCCCAGCTGTTAGGCTTGAACTAGATAAAAAAATAAATTAATTTTTTTTTCGTAAGTTGAAATTAGTTTGCATATGAATTAGAAATAAAATTTGGAAAAGCTATATAATAGTTTCTACAAATTAATTATGTAGCTAGTTTTAGTTTATTGAGAAGATAATTACATTATTTCATTTTTTCTTGTGTTTTACGTGAAACTTTGTTGAAAGATATCTGTGTATGAATTGCACAAATCTTTATAAAACAATCGAACCTTTTTAATAAAACTGGGTCGAGCCAGTTTAAAATTATCATTTTAAAATATGTAGTGTAATTAGGAATTATGGGGTGCAGGAAGAAATATCTAATTCTTTGAGCTAGTTTTTCTTATATGAGTTGCTCCCTCCATCACCCCTAATGATCCCTCCACCTCTCCAATTTTTCTTTCATTCCAAAATTACTCTTTTTTACATTTACTATTTACCCTTTTAATTTTTTATGTTAAAATCCTAATCCTTTTCCCACTTCTCATTTTCACTTTACTCAGCAACAATACTCTCACACCCCCCTCCCTTCCTTTCTCTCTTTCTCTCCAACCCCCCACCCCACACACTTTCCCTTTCTTTCTTTCTCTCACTTTCTCTCTTTCACTACACCCCCACCTCTCACTCTCCCTTTCGATATTTCTCTGCAGGTCCACCCCCACTTTCCCTTTCTCTCATTCTCGTTGAAGGGGTTGAAATGTGCGTCAGAGATGAAAGCATATATAAGAATGCATTAATTGAATTGTTGAAGATTTAAACACTAACGAGGTCAATTGTGTTGGACATACATTATGTTTGTAGTAAACAATATGTGTATTGAATTTGTGAATTAGTAGGTGTGTGTTCTTTGTGTGGGGCCATGGATGTTAGATAAAGAGAAGACCTTGGTTTACGTGTGCTTGTTAAGGGAGAAAATCTATGGTTGTACGTAGTTAAGAAGAAGAGCATGTGTTTTTCCTATGCAGTGGAAAGACTAAGTAGGATGAATGTTAATGGTGGATCCCGTGGAAAGAAAGAGGGGAAAGTTGAACGGATCTAGACACCTGTTGACGGATGTGGGGTGGGGTGTGGAGGTGTATTGGAATGTTGGTGAAAATTAATCTCAATAATTAAATATTACTGAAGGGCGAAAAAAGAATGGAAGAGTGGAGGAAGTAGTCCGTGGTGGTGTAGGAAACAACTATCTTTTCTTATGTCTGTTCACCAATTGCACCATTATTTGTGGTTTCTTTGAAATAAAAAAATGAGAAAAAAATAAATAACATTTGAATAATAAAGAGATGTTGTTTTAGATATAGTGATCAAAAGTAAAAAGAAATTGAAAAAATATATGAAAAAAATTATATTTTAATAATCACTAGTATTTACTTTTTATGTTAAGAAATAATTTGACGGGAAGTTTTATTTATTAATTTAAATAAAACTTCATAAATTTATTACGAGGCATATACTACATTTTCATTGTATCAAACCGAATATTTTATTAAGTTTAAATATTTGTAAATAATCCCCTTCAAAAAATTGTTAATAATAATAATAATCATATAAATAACTGATTAAATTAGTTCCATCAAACATCATAAACTATTTTTAATTAAGATTTAACAAATCTTAATTTTGGTAGTAAATCTCTATTGTTTTCCAAAAACACTCTCATCCATCTTCTTCTATTTTTCCTTTCTATCCATAAAATTTCTTAAATTCCTACTTCATTCCATTCTCCCATACAAATTTATCATACAGATAATAGAAAAATATCTCGTTAAATTGATTATAGTAAAATAAAAGATTTTAAGAATAACTCAATTTTATAGATAAAATTCGTTAACTTTTATTAATACATTTATTTTGTTTCTAAAATATGTAAAATCTTTAATTATAATTTATATGTTTTTAATAAATTTAAACAAATAGTATGTAGAATACTCAATAATTCAGATAATCTCTTAAACAATTTACTTTTAGCAAAAATAATTTTTGTTGGTTAAATATGTTTTCAAATGTATTTAATGATAATATTTAAGTTATTTACCTTGTTTAACATAATTTTACTTTAATGTTAGCCGATAAATGCATTTAAAATGTGAAATGAACTTAATAAATTTGGTTAAATAAACTAAATCTGTGTATTTCTAAAATTGAGAGACTAAATTAATTTTTATTAAGAAAAACTAATTCTATTTTTCACACATTAAGAAAAAAAAAACATATTTAATCCATATTTTAAGACCTACAAACTCAATCAGCCAAGATTTATTTTTGTAGTTTTTTTATTTAATATTTTTTTGTAAATTTATATGATTTATATATTTTAGAAAGATATATGATTTTAAGGTATTTTTATCAACCGGCCCAACCAAAGACATTTTGATAAATTTTAATAATAAGTTTAGTCCAACTAACACGCGTATATCCTAAGTAACAAATGTGTGTCTTTCCTTCTTGAAGAAAATATAAAAAGAATTAGACAATAAATATCTTATTTTTGCAAGAAAAACATTGCCACTTTATTTCTATTAATATGTGTATGTACATATAATATATGTCCCTTACAGACAGAGAGATAAAAATGGTGTTGAGAAGAGGTGGCTTGATTGGTGCGTGCTTGCTGCGAGGAAGCATGATTGCGTTATGTTCCCCTAAACGCTTTTTGAGGTGCATTCCGCGTAAGAAAACCAAGTTCAAATCCTTATGCATTATAATAATCTATTTCTTTATTTATTAATTAATTTCAATCCATCACTAACCCACACTAATATTTTACTTTGTGGGTTCATCTTTAGCACCACAATCTTCGTTACTCTACTTTTTAATGTTGGTGGAGCAATTAACCTTTTTTCGGTGTTGCTGCTTTGCTTTGTTTACTGAATGCTATTAGATCAGCTTCGTACTCTGTAATCCAACCTTTCATTATTTTCACTTCCTCCTTTCTCTGCCTCACCAACCATTCTGGATCCTTTGCTGTTCTGGATTGTATGTCAAGGCAATGACACCCTGAAATTGTTGTTCTAATCAAATTTACATAACAAAGTCTATAATGTTATATGATTTAAGGAGGATAAGTACCATTTACGGTGGTAACAGCAAGGACACTATTTGAAATATTCTCCAACACCCTGCCATTCATGGAGAAACATAAGGGTTCATTGAAACAAGTTGGAAAAAGAAGCTATAAAATAATAGTTTCTGAAGAAAATATTTACTACTGTACCCGCCAGAGCTGTAAGGATCGCGCAATCCATTGGAGAATATGATGTTGCTGGCAAACCTGTGGAGAATCAGTTTCAAATCCTGCGTTTTGTTTCATATACACCAAAAAGTATTAATATTTTATACTAATCATAGAAAACAGTTTTCTATTCAACTATGGAACATTAGTTTAGGAGAATTATATATTCTATATGGAGCAGAATGATTATATATATATATATATGGAAGAAACTTACATAACCCCCATAATAGGTGGTGACCCAATGAGGCCGAGGAAGAACACCATATAAGCTACTACACTCATGAACAAATTTCTTCATGTTGAAAGGTGCTGGTGGGAACATTGAATCATTCCTTTCATGTCCTATTGGCATAACCATCTCACTGCATGTCTGTTAATGAAGTTAATTAAAGATTAATCAAAGTAATGAATGTGTCATTAAGGGATGTTTAAAAAAATGGAACTGTCATTGAAAAGAATGGAACTGATATAGAAAAGTTCTAAACAAACCACTCATTAATTCATGTCGAGTTGAATAATTATTGTGAAGTGGTTAGGTTTGATGATTTCTTTAAAACCATTCAATAGAACCACTTTTGTAAAACAGGTTAAATTCTAACCAATCTGAAGTTTATAAGGTTTTATAAATAAGTGTTTAGATTGATGGCTTTCTTTTGAGAAAAAGTTCTAATCACACATAACATTTTCCGCATCAATTATAACATAGTAGTATAATATGAATGATGAATGTGTTGCCTTTTATAATAATTACTAAAAAAATTATACTTAATATGATTTCTGATACTGATTGAAATTAAGCTTTTAATGAGACGAAAGAACTTTAATTACCTGCCATCTCCAACCTATGTAAGTTTCAGTTGGACGATTAAATTCATTCATGTCATAACATGAACGATGTCCCATAAAAGCAACAACACCTTCAAATATTTGGCCAACAATGTCGGTTTTCTTAGCAGCTGCATCGATTGCACTGCATATAACCTTGACTGGGTTTTCAGAAGGGAAATCGTACTGAGCCGCGTCAGTGTATAAAGAGTCTAAGTAGTCCTTCAGTTCAAAGCTTTTGTTCAATTTCCTGAAACAGAAAAAACAAAACTATATTAATTTTTTAATCAACAAATTATATAGTTATCAGATGAATAAGATAATGTAGTTGTGCACAAACTAAGCTTACTTGCAAGTTTTAAATCTCTTGCTCAGAATTGAAAGACCATTAGGCTTCTTAGCAACTCTGTCAATTTCAGACCACGATTTACTTATAGTTTGGTAGCAGGTCTCACTAGTTTCCTGAACCATGCAAATTACGCATATCAGTTGCAAATAGAAAAATTATCATTTTGAAAGGAAAAAGTTGCATATATAGATTAAAAGAATATTACTTTGAAATCCTTTGTCACAATATAGTAGTATCCGGCTTGTGGGGCAATGCCATTGAAGTAAAGAATAGGTGCTGACGAAGCAAGAGCACCAAGAGCAATGTGGGGATACTTTAGGCGAAACCATGATGCAAGCACTACGTAATATATTTATAAGAAGGGAAATTAAATGAAACACCTCTTACACATAAGCAAAATCAAAATTTAATTGAATAAACTAATATCTCTGATAAAGCCATACAGACAGCAATGACATGCTGCAATTATGCAGAAGACTATGCTTTAAACTACATGACACGAATAATCTGATATACATGTAGTTACTGATATTTATCCATCAACAATCTGATGCCATAAATGAATTCATGTTCAAAAGTTGAATTTAGGTCTAATTCAACTTTATGAAACTGGTTTGTAAAGTGAAATGACTTCCAACAGAAATTATATGCTAATACAATTTACTGTTGGCCCTTATTCAAGTCCAAGTTTACACACACACACACACACATATATATATATATATATATATATATATATATATATATATATATATATATATATATATATATATATATATATATATATATATATATGCACATAGAAAATTGAAAAAAAAAGTAATAGATACTGTATGTAGTACTTCTTACTTCCACCATAAGAGCCTCCCATAACAATAATGGGAGAATTCTGAGCAGACAAAGTTTTCTTGATGTGCAGAAGCACAGCAGCATAATCTGCTATTGCTTGGGCTGAGTTAAAGTAGCCACGAGTGCTTGCATTTCTCATAGCTTCTTCCCTTGACCCAAATGGTATTGATTTCCCGTAGTACCTATGCTGTTTACAAACAAAATCACATATATATAAATAAAAGTTAATAGTGTATTATTAAATATTACTGAAAAAATATTAGACTATGTAAAGTCATGAATAATGGTGTTATCTTGATTGCATGTAGTTACCTCAATGTAAACAATAAGAGCTCTGAACTGAGGAGCGTTGTCTCTGGGAAAGCCAACAAAGTATACATCATCATCAAGTGGTGCTTCTGCACCAAAGAATGCAAAAATGGGTGCACTTGATTTTGCTCCACCCCAGTACTTGAAATTGATGACATATCTTTGCTGGAAAGTGTGGTAGCTGTCAGGTCTGTAGTTGAAGTGATCGAGCCTTTGGGTATAGTAAAATGTTTTGAAATCATCTGAGAAGTTTGATGAAGAAGAAATGATCTGGGGGTCACGTTCCTTGCTTCTCCGCCATGTTCCTAACCTTGGAATTTTGAAAGCATACACATTGACTGAGATGGTCAGCATGAACAATAAAAGCCATTGAAATGACTGCAAAATGCTTCCCATGGCCAAATGAGTTTGAGGCTATATCCTGGTTTGACTACAATGATTTGAGCTTGTATAATGGAAGCATATATATATATATATATATATATATATATATATATATATATATATATATATATATATATATATATATATATATATATATATATATATATATATATATATATATATATATATATATATATATGTATATGTATATATATATATATATATATGTATATGTATATATATATGTATATTATATATATATATATATTAATGAGTTTATAGAAATATAATTATAAGTATTTAATTTTATAAAAAATAAATAATAATTTTTTTATTATTGGAATGTATTTAAATTTTCTATATATTTTTAATAAAATAAATTATAATTACAATTTAATACAAATATTTAATTTTATAAAATTAAATGATAATATTTAAATTGTTTTTATAATTGGAATGTATTTAAATTTTCTATATAGTTTTTTTAAATAAAATAAAGTATAATAACAATTTAATACAAGTATTTAATTTTATAAAATTAAAAAGTAATCTTTTAGTTATTTTTATAATTGAAATGTATTTAAATTTTTTATATATTATTGTGAGAGCGGCAGCCGCGGGATTGTTAGCGTAGGATAATAAACCAAGAGGGTTTTTAATACGAACGTGTGTCTTTTAATTTCTACTAAATTAAACTTACCAACCAAATAAAAATAACAAATAAAGAGAGTAAGGTTGAGAGAAATTTGCAGAAATGATTTTATCATGGCTCGGATCTTACCAATTCTACATCCAGTCGCTTATCTCAAATCAAGATAAACAGTTCATTACTTACAAAACAATTACAAATTACAACAATCACAAAGAAATAATTTGTAAAAGTTTAGAAACCACGTCTCTTGTTATCCCAAGAGATGAAAGTCACTTCCCATATAACCCACAAGGGATGAACACCTCCTCTAAATCTTCACAAAAGATGAACATCTCCTCCGAATGCTTCACGAAGGATGATAGGCTTTTAACTCAGCAACAACAACAACACTCAATCATACTCCTTGTGAAAGTAGCCACAGCACTTATCACCGCACACTGCAGATAAGATTTTTCAAAATACACTTATTTCGTATTTTTGAATGAGAGTCTATATCTAATTTATAGAGACATCACTCAAGAATACCTCCAAAAATCATCCGTATTGCTCATTATTCAAAATAAATTTTAACGTAACATAGAATCAAATATAAACTACATTCTATACATAAATCTACTAAATTATAAAAGCTTTAATATAAAAACAAGTTTTCATCAAGATCTTTCTGAAATAAGAGCACTTGAAACTTGATTTTGAGACATCATCAAAATTTCTGTTAATAAAATAAGTTGTATATAATTATTTTAAACTATTGAGTAAATCAAAATTAAGAATTAAAATTCAATTTCAAAGTTGCGTGACGTGTTGGGGCTTTTAGGGGTATAAACCTAATCGACGTAAAATTCTCAATCAAAGTCCTTATATCATATATATGATAGAGGTTTATTTATTATTTATATGTTTCCTATATATTTATTTTTTATTTATAGTGTTTAGTATTATTTTTTATTATTTCTATTTCTATTTATATTATTTATTATTATTATTTATATTTGTTATAACTTATTGTCATTTATTATTAATATTTATATATTTATTATAATTTATAGGATTAAATATATTTGTAAGTTCTAAACTTTAACATCTTTCTTAAATTTTTATATATTTTAATATGTCAAATAGTATAAACAACTCACTCATTAAATTAAAATTTAGTTTAACACATTAAAAAAATTTAACATAATAAAACTAATATAGCTATATCTATTATTTTTAAATTAAAAAAAATTAAGATAATAAACCTAATATAGCTATATCTATTCATTTTTTAATTTTGGATGTATGAAACACGAATTTCAATTTTACATCAAATAAAAATATTGAAACTAATAATATATCTATCCTTTTTATATATACATTCTTTATTACAAATTGTTTTACTATTATTTATTATTTATATTTATATTTATTATTATCAGTTATTATTTTATTATAATACATGATCATTAGTTACAATTATTTTATTATTTATTATAATATCTATTTATATTTATTATTATCAATTATTATTTATATTTGTATATTTATCATGAATTATTTTAAATTGTTTATAACTTATACTTATATTATTTATTATCATTTATATTTATATTTATAAAATAAGGAGACAAGACTGGAAACCATAATAAAAAAATTCCTTGAAGAATAATATAGTAAAAAATTATGTGTTCAATTAAAATCATATTAAGCCATAACAGTCAAAATCACTACTAAATTGGCTAAAAGTTTTTACCCATTCTGGAGATTGTTTGAGTCAAACAACAATTCCTAAACTGTGCCCTGGACAAATTTCTTATCACAGCTCATTGTAGCACAAATTTGGCAACGCATGCAATGGCTGTAAAAATGGTGAAAAACCTAGTAACATTTGTCGTCTAGTGCCACGAGTTCAACCATACATAAGAGAAAAAAGAGAATATATGTGAGGATTGACATTAGAGTAACTGTGATGTGACGTTTTTATATTTATTTAATATACAGAATAAAAATAAAATAATTATAAAGAAGTGAATATTTATTTTTTTATAAAAAAGAATAAGTAAAAAATAAGAAAAAAATAGTGTTATATGAATATAAAAATTGTATATGTATATCAAAGTATCATTTTTCTTTATATTAGAGTGAAACCACGCATCAAAATTATAAATGAAATTTATCACAAAAGTTAAAATTTAAGTAATTTTGTAATTTCAATGATTTTTATTTTTGTAGGCATGTTGGTTCGTATTACCATCTGTTGTGAATCTGAAAAATAAAAAAATATATCTGAAAAAAGTGTGTTAGTTAACACATGGAAGGCAACATAAGAAGAAAAAATATTAAAATGAAAAAGAATTGGCAAAAAGGGTGCTACTGCTGAATTATAGTAAACTATGCTACAGCTATATGAAGCTATGTTATACCATGCATTTAGACACCTAGGATGCAAGAAAAAATTACTTAAAATTGAAATCTTTGCAAATAAAAGTGCATTGTAGTTTAAGGTAAGCATAAAAAGATGTGGATGCAGCTAAGATCTGACTCATGCATTCGATTATTAATACTTAAAATTCAATAATTCTCTTAACAAAACTTTTAAAGAAGGTAGAAAATAATTGAATGAATGATCATATAAGTTTATGTGGTGCAGATATCATTAATTATAGTTCTTAATTATACAACTCTCATTAATATTCCTCTTCATTTTTAAGAGTTATTGACATTGTTTTATTGACGCATTAACAAGTATAAGCTGAATTAATTTGTATTATCTAATAAATTTGTTAATAATAAATGTATCAGATTTTTTTTATGGTGCATATATCTTTATCCTAATTAATCAGATTTAGGAGTCTAAATGCTCTACTAAATTTTTTAATTTTTAGTGTTATTATTTTGTTACGTGTTCAAAATATCATAATTAAATATATTTTGAAGACACAATTGAATGATATACTAAAAATTCAACAAACAATCTACATTTGTAATTTGATTATTATACAGGGTGATTAACATAAACTCGATTAGATAAAAGTATTATAGTTGATAAAAATATATTTATCATGCATATAAATTTTATAAAATAACTAAATTTTCTTACAAATACCAAATAAATTCTCAGTAAGTTGAATCTTTAAAATAATAATATTTAGTTACTTGGAGAACAAGTAACACTATGAGTAAATTCCATTAACAATAAAAGTATGATATACTATACATGTGTTTATTAGGATAAAAAATAAAGATTTGGAATAGAATATGATTGTTTTACCTATAAATACATAATAGAACAAAATATAATAAGTATGTTTTCATTAGGATAACAAATTCACCTAGAAATTTTAGCTAGAATAATTGCTAACAATATATACTAGATGGTTTTATTGAAAAAACTAAATCCTATAGATTTGGGCTAGAATAATTCCTAATATTTTTGTAGTAAAGGTAGTGGCGTGAGGGTTTAATCCTACCAAATCTACAATATTCAGATAATGTTACCCCCACAAAGGTGATTTAACTCTTTATGGTATGAATTACTGCTTCAACGTTGACATAATGATAGCATCCAATAACTATGTGGGTGAAATTCTGTGAAAAATAGTGGAAAAAACATTAATTAGAGATAAAATTAATTTAAAGTATATAAATAAATATAAATTTTATTTTATAAATTTTGTGGAGTTGTTTTAATATATAATCAATTTGGAATATCAAAAAGAATTTATTACCACACCCTACTTATAACCAGAATGAACAATGTTACTTTTATTTTGATAAAAATAGAGTGGCAACAACTGTTAGTGGACACAAATTAAACACACCATTTTCTTTCTCTTGGGATATGCATCATTGCACTTTGTTATCATTTCCTTCGTAAACTATAATTTGCTTTAATACCATATTTTATCATTTATTATTATTTTTTGTAATTTTTTTTATTATTTTTTTACAATTAATTTGACGAGGAAGATTCATTAGGATATTTGATAATACTGAAATGTGAAACAAACTTATTTAAGAGATTAATACCATTTTCAAGAAAAATTAAAATTTTCTTTTTATGTATTATTCAATTTTATTTTTATTTAACATGAAATTTAAATTTAAATTTCTTTCTATGTTTCATATAAATTTAGTTGACGTATTAAATGTGTGTAGCAAAATATTAATTTGTTATAAAATTGAATTGACGTATTAAATTTGTTATAATATTAATTCGCATTCGAATATACAATTTTAAGTATTACATAGTTTGTTCGGTCCAATTTTGGTTGCACATTGCGAGAACAATTTACTCCATAGACTCACTAATACAGATAATAGTCTCTAATATTTTATTAAAATTTGAGTTTTACTCTAAATAATGATTTTGTTTATGATAAAACTTTATGTAAAATTATGCACAAAATGCATAATACATTTTTTTTAAAAGCTAGTGCAATTTTTTTTAAAAAAATTATTGAAATAGGAGTTTTGTTTTAAAAAATTATAAAAATGGATAAATGGTGCAAAAGTGATACGTCTTCATTATAAAAAAAGTCGTGTCAATACCACCACCTGACTTTAGTGTAAAATATTTATAAAGTTGTATTCATGTCAAGGTGATACGACCTTAATTCAAACATTTTAAATTAAAATTGTGTCAATCTGACACAATTTTTACAAAATTAAACTAAAGTCGTATCATCTTAATATGATTTTAGTTTAAATTATACTGAACTTAAGTTGTTTTACACTGATACAACTTCAACTTGATTATTTATATAACATCCTACCATCCTGACACTATTTTTCATAATGATATCATAACAAACTAACATGTCTCCTTCACAATAAAGTTGTACCAAACTAGCACAACTTACCTATTTTTTTAATTTTTTTTTAAAATTTTTTGTTTGAATAAATTTTATTAAACTTACATTAAAGTCGTATCATTCTGACACAACTCTTTCACAATGAAGTCGTAACAACCTGACACTCTTTGTCCATTTTTGTATTTTCTTTAAAATTGTCTCGATAATTTTGAAAAGAAAATTACATTGTTTTACCCAGTTGTTTTTTGTTACTCAAACATGCTTTAAGTTATAGCTAAAAAAACTATATATAAAGAAGAGTAAATTACATATTACATCATGTACTAAATAAAATAGATTTTGTAAATATTTAAACAGAAGATATTTTAGATTCAATTAAAAAAAAAGAGTTTGAGTATATTTGCTTATGACAAAATTATGAAAATCACGACATCATGTATATAGCAGGAAGCTACACCGCATGACCCTCCCAAACATGCACTAATATTCATAAACATGCACTAAGTATGTTCTGAGCAACAATGATAGATATGCACATGAATCACAATGCTTTTTCAAGTCAATTACTCTGTGGATTAGTGGAGCCTCATGAGGTGAAAAGCTCAATTATGGTAACCAAATTAAGATTATATTAGATTACATTAGGTAGCTGACTTTTTTTTTCTCCTGTTTTATTATAAAAAGGATCAATCATATTTGGTGCTTTATCTTTATTGCAATGATGGAAGACATTTTTGGTACTAAAGATGGTGCTTCAACGAAAACAATGAAGAAAATGGAGGGTGAATGAGAATTACACTAAGGGAAATGTGAACAACAAAGAGAATAATTAAATTAACACACATTAATTTGTAGTGCAATGGGGTTGAAGAAATGGGAATTTTCTGTTTTAAGATGGAAGCTTTTGAGCTCCACCATTTCCATTTTGATACAATCAGAAAACACCACCATGTTGTAATGGTCTGAGTTCTGATGCACTTGGGCCATTGGTGACAGTGAGAATAACTAACTAGCAATGTGCTATTCACATGTTCATTGTAATCATGGCCACTCACCCATAAAGAAAAATTCACAAGGTTTAATTTCCAAGGATAAATGTATAGTGGACACGCTCTATGCTTTCTAAAAGTATAACATAAACAAGTGTATTTGTCAATGCACATTCTTCTTATATCCACCATACATATATGTTCAATTCAGATGCAGCATAAAGCTTCTTTCATTGAAATTGTTCATTGTTCATGATAAAATGACCTTTTTTTTGCTTCTGATTAAAGCATTGTGCTTTCCTATATCAGTATTCTGCATTTCCATTTCTTTGATTAAAGTGTACCAAATGGACAAATTGATAAGATTGTATAAAGTTTTCAACCAACGTATCATCAGAATTGTTTTGGCAACTCGTCCTAAAATTATGTATTCTTTGTTAAACTGATATGACAAGAGTATTATATACTTCTGAATATCTAAATTCCTTAGATACAATATAGTATACACAAAGAAACTAATTATTTTTTATATACATATATCCTAAGTATTATAATTTTTTTATTTATAATAAAAACTATTTTAATTATCAATAATTTTTACTTTATAAATTGATATCTAAATGGGTAAGTATAGTGATGAATTATTTTTAGTAACTGAAATTGGTTATTATTTAATTTTGTTTTTGTTGTGAAATATGTTTTGAAGAGGATAGAGGGAGATATTAATTATGTGTTAGTGAAAGAGGTTTTGTCTAAAATGTTAGGGAGACTATCATTTAAGTCATTTACTAAGTATTTCGTTTACTTTAGCAAAAGTTTTGTCTCACGTCACTAAGTAAGAGTATATCATTTCTGTTACTTTATTAAGTGATTCGTCTAACGGCCTACTTAACAAAATTATTTTTGTTTAAATGAAAATATTGTTTGATGTCTTTATTTAAATTATTTTTCGTGGTTTGTTAACATAGGTGTTGTATATATTTATATGTAAAAATTGTTGAATTGTGTTTGAATGATTATGAATTTAATTCAACTGAGTTTTTATGCGTGTGTATGTATATAATAGAAATACAAATAACATATATGTATGTATTGTAACATCTCAAAAATATAGTTTTAAATTATACTTAAGGGTTCTTACATTTATAATAAAATAGAACAGTTACAGGAATAAAATTTAACTTACCGTTAAACTAAAATAACCATAAATTTAAAACTTTGAAGAAACCTATACTGCTACTATTACCAGTACAAACCGAACGTTCATACAAGCATCGTATTAGATCGAACGGTCTTAAACTATTACAGAAATAGGTACAAGACCAAACAATCTTACTCTAACAGAAACCATCATCTTCTGCCAGCGCTTGCTCCACAATACCTTCTGCACACTCTGCTCACACCCACAGGGTGATCATTGCAAGGACAAAACAACCGAATGGACAACATGATAAGAAAGGAAAATAAAGGTAAGCTAGTGTAATTTAATTAACTATGTTAACATACAATTCAGATACCCACATAATACAATTATACATATACAGAAATCATAAAAGCATGTTATAACCGACCACTTTACATTGACTGTCCGAACTAGTATGAATATGAGTTATGACCGTTCGTGCACTCGTGGGTGGTAATCTAAAAACCTTATGATTACCGTAGCATGGAAATCCCTTGAGCTGCCACACGAGGTTAGCTCGTTATTCCTCACCTTAGGTCAAGGTAATACATACCGCCCAGGCTATGGCCTCCTGCTATTCTCACCACATGCATCACCATTCTCTACTTGAGACTCGGTGACCATTACAATTTCAAGATGAACGCCAATACTAAGCTTCCCCTATTCATACTTTTACCACATTGCAACCAACCACTGAGACATTCCTCCTTGGAATTCTCTTTTAGATCCATAATATAATTGTCACATCATACTTTCTCATCCCATTACAATTATCACACCATAACTTGATACCATCATACTTTCACATTGCATTAGAATTATGATCATTCCTCATCCATCACATCTTTAAATAATATCACACATAACAGTAAAACAATAATCCCACCTTTGAACACAACCGAACGTAAAAGATCAACATAACCTATGAACAAGACCGAGCGGGAGAGCACTCCCAATATGAGAACATGACCGAACGATCATTTAGAGAATAAGATTCAAGCAGGAGTCGAACACTTGGACTTATATCAAGCACTTATGATTTAGAACGAACAATATTGGCTTAGACCGAACACTATTAACTTAGTACAAGTACAATATTGAGCACTAGTATAAGAACGAGCGCTCATAAAAGACCACAGAACTCAATAATACCGATCGTTAACACTATCATAACTACTAGTACAAAATCGGGCACTATATCGAACGAGCGCTGGTTCAAGACCAATCACTTACCAAGAACGAGCGCTAGTACAAGACTGAGCACTACCAAGACAGTACATGACCGAGCGATCAATAATAGTTAAAAACCTATGATAGACCGAACGCTGTTTAAAACCAAATGATATGCTTAGACCGACTACTATATTCACCTGGATATTCATACAAGACCGATCGGTCATTAACTAAGGATCCATAAAAGTAGAACTCAATTAAGACCGAGCGCTAATACATAATACTATTAATAACGAACGTTAAACCTAGTACAACTAATAACAACCGGTAATACCCATCCTAAGACTGCCGAGTTTGAAAATGAATACTTTTAAATCGAACGTCACTATTAAACCGAACAACACATAACCAAATTATCACTACGAAGCCTAATACCGCTAAGCCCAAATATATGACCAGACCGAGCATTCTATACCGATCGCTCGATTTTCTACAAAACTTGCATAACTTCTCAACCACTTCACAAATTTCATCCAAACCCAGAATATTGCATATAACAGTTCACACCCAAAATCACCGAACATCAAATAATTCAATTTCACATACATGCAACATCATCAAACAACAGTTTCATACATCAAAACTAAGTAATTAAATTAGCTAGCTTCCTTTACCTCTTGACCAGATCGAACAACGATTATTCTTTTCCAGACTTTGCTTCCTCCCCAGAAAATCCCAAGAACACCTATATTTCCCTGATTGGTGAGGAAGGACCACCCAATGGACCAAAATGGAGTTAGAAAGGGGAAAAGAAGTTTGAAGAACACATGCAACCAGTAGACTACCTTGCATGTGACAGAAAACAACTATTCTAAGAAGAGAATGAACTTACCAACTCAGACCAACAACTTGATCAGTGCAAAAATGAAGTCCTTGACACCAGGAAGACTCGGGCGTTGCCTGATTAATGATCGGAAGAAAAAAAGATAAGAATTTGCAGAGAGAAGAAGAAGAAGTTTAGAGAGAATGAGGAGAAAACTGAAATTCAGAAACATTTGGAGAAGAAAGTGCATGTAGGAATGGCTCAAGATTTTTGAAAAAGCTAATTATATCCTAAATCCACTCGGTTCAATCCGATGCACCCATCTGGATTCCACTTTGCTGAATTTAAGGATCTGACATTTATGAATGATGTATGATTTTGAGATCATCTTGAATGATAATGTGTAAACCATGTCATGACTTATGTATTAAGCAAATATCTATAATAAAAATTATTTAACTTTATTGATGGTTTAAATTACGTAAGACATTGATTGATAAATAACTAAATGAGAGTTTATTATCATTAAACTACATGTTGGAGCCTTAAATAATGAATCAAAATATATACATGTTGAAGTCTAGCTAAATAAAGATATATTTTCAATCCACCTGAATTAGTATTTATTAATAAGTTATTATTCTAACTCAATATAGTTAGTTTCATTGTGTTTTTTTTTTTCAATTTATTTAAGCATAATAATGATTTAGTGTGTATATATGATAACAGTTTGCATGGACAAAGAGGAGTGAGAATGGTAACACTGACCAAAGCACAAATACTGCAGAAGGTTTAAAGGAAATAGAAGAAGAGGAAATCAGCAAAAGATTAGCATCAAAAGAAAAGGCTCAATCAAATACATCAAATTCAAGGAAAAGAAAGGGAATACCTTTTAGGGCACCTTTTTATTAGCGATCTTAATTAATTATATCAATGTATTTGCAGAATCTTATTATTCCTTTTTATTGGCTAGAATATTTGATCACTATAGTATGTATATGCACTCATTCACATGTGGGGTTAATTAAATTTTTCTTGTTAAAAATAGGATTATGAATACGAACTATCTTAATGGACACTTTCATAATAAGATACTGAAAATTTAATTATTTTGTTTACTTTTTACAATATTATGTTATGTTCTACATTTTTTTTTTATAAAATGGTCAAATTTAGTATTAGTCAATCTATTATCTCATCCGTAAACAAAAGGTTCATTATCTTTTTCAATTGGATTAGTTTATTTTGTACCATTCTTTTTAACTAATAGGTGTTTTTTTCTGAAAAATTCAAATAAAGAATTGATAATGTGACGAACATCTAAACCACAAATTATTATTTTTTTTAAAAGGGGATTTAAACACCCCAAAGTATATTTCAAAACTTCAAGATTAAACACAAATACTTACATTAAATAAATACGTTAAACTTTAGCTTTACAATTAAAAGATAATTAACATCAAGTCCATATAATTTTAGATATCACTATATTATCTATTTAAGTTTTTATATTTTGTTGAATAACTGAGACAAATGCTTCATTTAATTTAATGAAGAAAAATTTATGAAATGCTTCAATTAACTTGCTGTTCAAATAAATGAAAAAGGTTATTTCTTTGAATCACATGCACTTATTGTTTAACTAAATAGAGTTCTTAATATATGCTTTTACATATAAAAGACATATATTTTATACTTATTTTTTGAAATTCATTAAATTTTAGAGTAAGTAGTGTCGAATAATTTATAAAGTTTCTTTTATAAACTTTTTTGTATTTACATGCCTTTTTCATGTAATTTATTTAAAATTCTTACCTATTAAATAATGTATAATTATTTGTTAATTTAAGTCTATAAATAAATTCGTTTTATTCCTTAAGTATAATGGTATTATTGGTATTTAATTTAAGATGTTATTTATTAACCAATTAACTAACTGATGTTGAAGTTGTGATAGGTTTTTAAATAATTAGATAATAACTATAGATAAAAGGGCTTAACAATATAACAATTAGTTTGAAGGTCACGGCAAAATGTTCAAATAGCAATTAAAATTAATTATCATAAAAGACGACAAATTTTCTGTATATAGTGATTTATATCTATGCGATATTGTAAAAATATTTTATACTATGCACACGTTTTCTTAAGATAATTATGATAACTAAAATATTTTATACTATGCAGATGTTTTCTTAAGATAATTATAATAACTAAATTTAAACAAACAAATAAAAAAGATTAAGTTACCAATAAATAATCCAATTGTCAAATATTTAATTATCTATTTAAAATTTATAGTTTTCAAAATATTAAATCTTTATTCTATCTTCATTCATCAGTTCAAAATTAAAACCCATGATAGTAATAAGTTAATAATTAGCTTTGAGTTATTTGAATAAAGAATTCATTCTAAATCCATGGGATGAGTGAAAAAAAAACAAGTATGTTAAAAATAAAATTAATTAACTGTTTCATTTATATATATATATATATATATATATATATATATATATATATATATATATATATATATATATATATATATATGAATAAGTTAGATTAGATATTATTATAAACTTTGATGTACGAACATCCAAATTTATCAAACATTTATCGTTACATTAATGTTTTTTAAATAAAACAAGACAAAGCGAAAAGAAACCACACTAAACTCATGATGAAGATTATACCTCATAGAACATTAACAAATTATGAAAAACATCAAAATAAATACATGGAGATAGAACACTAAATTACTTATATTGTTTTATGAATTAAAACTAATTTAATTAACTTAATAATATATTGATTTTCTTTACAAAAATATAAAAAATGTTGTACTACATAATATATTAAAAATAAGATATTAAAAACGATAATATATTTTAAATAATAAAACTCATTTACTTTAATATTAAAAATTCAAACATATAAATAAAATTAAATTAAGAGTTTCATTATCTTAAACCTATTATCTAATAGTCTTATATTCTTTCTCTAAGTATCGTTCATTTGTTTGAATAAATAATTTTATCCTTTAAATAAATAATATTTTAAAATTAAAATAATTATTTTATTAAATTTACTTATCTTTTTAAATTACAAAAAATTATTTTAATGTTATTATTTTTTATTATTATTAAAACTGTGAATGTAATATCCCAAAAATATAGCTATAAACTATAATTAAGGGTCCTTACATTTACAATAAAATAGAACAGTTACAGTAAATAAAGCTAACTTACAGTTATCCTAAAATAACCATAAATTAAAACTTTACAGAAACCTATAATAATACAAATCATAAAAGCAGACTGATCGGCCATACAAGAGGTGTATCAACCGAACGGTCCTATACTAAAAGCAAAAACAAATACAAGACTGAACGGTCTTACTCTTAGCGGAAAACCCTCATCTCCTGCCAATGCATGCTCCAGAATATCTTCTGCACACTCTGCTCACACCCAAAGGGTGATCATTGCAAGGACAAGGACGACCGAACGGACAACATGACAAGACAGGAAAATAAGGGTAAGCTAGTGTAATTTAATTAACTTTGTAAACATTCATTTCATACAAACACATAAATCAATCATACTTCTACAGAAATCACACCAACATATTATAACCGACCACTTTCACTTTGACTGTCCGAACTGTATGAATTATGTAGCTACGACGTTCTTGCACTCATGGAAAGATAATCTGGAAAATCATCAGAATTACCATAGCTGAAAACCCAAGCCGCCACACGAGGTTAGCCCTTCATCCCTTACTGTAGTTGGAAACCCAAGTCTACACATGAGTTTAGTCCAATAGTTGGAACCCCAAGCTATACGCAACCAGGCCTCCTGCTATTCTCACCACATGTGCCACCGTTCTCTACTTGAGACTCGGTGACCATTAGAATGTCAGGATGAACGACAGCTTAGTCTGACCATATTCATACTTTCACCACATTGAAACCACCACTGAGACATTCCGCCTTGGAATTCTCTTTCATATCACATTATAAATAACACACCTCATTAACAACATATTTCCTCATCCATAACACATTTAAATAACTTCAAACCGAATAGTAAAACAAACATCACCCTTGAGCACAACCGAACGGAAATATCAACACTTATTATGAACAAAATCGGACGGTAGAACACCTCCCATATGCGAACATGACCGAACGGGATATTGTTCCCTAAAGGTGAACATGACCGAACGTCATGTAAAGAGTGAAACTCAAGCATGAGCCGAACGCTATTAGATTGATCCGAATACTATTGAATTAGACCGAACACTTATTGATTAATGCCGACCACTAGTAGATCATACCGAACACTATTATCTTAGACTAATCACTATAGGCTTAGGCCGAACGCTTAGGGCTTATGTCGAACGTTATAACCAGGCTAAACACTTTAGTTGAACCAAATACTTATTGTGAGACAGAACATCTATAACCAGGCTAATCATTATTCAAAGACTATAACCGAACTGTATTTACTAGACAAAATCCAAAGAATTGACTGAATACTATAGAACATCTATAATTGGACATAATCAAATACTAAAGCTTATAATCAAAATCTAAGAGCTTAAACTGAATACTACGAGCTTACATCGAACACTCTTAGTTTCAATTTCAATTACATAATTTTGGTAATATGATGAGACCGAGTGCTTAGTGCATCACCGAGAACTACTGAAACCGAGTGTTGGCATCTGGTCGAGCACTACCGAGACTGAGTGCTGGCATCTGGCCGAGCACTACCAAGATCGAGCGGTCACTAACAATTACAGTATATGACAGACCGAACGCTATTTTAAATTAAAAATCAACACTAGACCAAGCGGTCATTAACTGAGAATCCACAATAGCAGAACTCAGTTAAGACCGAACATTAGAGAAAAGTCGAACAGTCAATTAAAGACCTTCAGCAAACTACAAAATTCTACAGAATAACTGTAGAATTATGATCACCACCAAACCTTACCAATTTCACTCGGCCATTGAACCATAATCATACAGAAACTCCAAACCTCATGAACATAGCATATAACAGTCCACACCCAAAATCACCGAACATCAAACAATTCAATTTCACATACATGCAACATCATCAAACAACAGTTTCATACATTAAAACTAAGTAATTAAATTAGCTAGCTTCCCTTACCTTATAACTAGACCGAACAACAAGCTCAATTAATCTGCAGAATTGCGAGCACCACACACCAAAATCCTAGAACACCTAAAGCTCACTGATTGAGAAGGAAGAATCACCCCAAGAGACCAAGAAAGTGATTAGAAACGAGAATAAGAAAAATGATGAGCACATGGAACTTGGCTTGCATGTACTAGGAAACATAATTTTCTAGGAAGAGAGTGAACTTACTGATTCTAAAACTTGATTTTTGATCGGTGGAAAACAATGATCTTGACTCCTAAATTGCTTAAACAGTAGCTGGTTGAAGAAAAGAATAAAAGAGGATGAAGAATTTCTAAAGAGAAGGAGGAAAAAAGAATAGGCTTGAGTTTTAGAGAGATACAGATTTCTGAGAAAATGAGATGAGTTGTGGTTTGAGAAATTTTATAAAATGTTAAATCTCTTTTGGTTGAGACATTTGTCCCTCCCTTCTAGGTGTCATTTTCAGAGGTTTGACAATGAACACATGTGTATGTATTTTTACTGCTTTAATAAATAAAATGGATAAGTTAAGTGAAAACAGAAAAATTAATATATATATTTAATTTAATTATTTTTTATATTTAAATAACTCTTATACAGTACTTTTTATTTAGTATAAATTATAGATAAGTAAATATCACCTAGAAACTATTTTTTAGGTGAAAATACACGTATTATATCTTGGGAAAATAATTTTTTATTTGACAATTCATAGTTAGAGTTTATTAGAGTTTAAAATGACTAAACTTTTATAATTCTAGTCTAGAATTTTTCTTGGAAGACTTATGAGTATGCTCACCTCTAAGCACAAATAATTATGATAAACACTAATTTTTATTCGAATAAAAATATGAGATACTTATCATCTTATTACAAGAATATTAGGAAAATTTAAAATGTAAATAATTTCTTAAAAATAAAGAAACTGGATAGCATATTTTCTATTCACCTAACGAAAAAAAAAGAAAATTATTATCTTACATTCTCAAAAGTGACAAGAAAATTATGTGAGCATATTAGTGATGCGAAATGCTGTATTATTTCATTAAGAAAAAGTTGTGTTCATCTTTGATCTACAATTTTATGGTCCCATTAAGTGCTAGAAGATCAACATAATACTGGCTGATCCACCCTTTCATGATCTTTATTTCTTTGTTCCTCATTTCAACCAACCATTCTGGATCACTATGATTTGCATTTGCACCCATAATATCCAAACAGTGAGATCCTGAAAAAGTAACATTCGTCAAAGGTTGAAGTAGGTTTTCAACTTTTTCTTCCTCCAAAAACAAAGTGGGCCAAAGGCCCATTCTACGTAGTTTTTCTATACAATAAGTCTGGTTTGTTGCTTCCTACACCTATCAAATTTGTCTCTTCACACCAGAAAATAAATTTCAAAGTGATGGAAGTGATAGAATGGGAGAAATTTAACAGAACGTAGGAAGCAACAGCACAAAGTGTTGATTTTTTATTTGGAGAAAACTTATAACGATAAAATTTATTTTTATTTTTATTTTTTTAAGTGGGATAAAATGATCATTTGATTCATTTCATGTTGAAAAAATATTCTATTAGAGAGAATTGAAATACAGGAACGAAATTCTAAGTCATACCATTAATTGCATGGATGGCAACAACAGTGTCTGATATGTTCTCCAGAACCCTGAATTTTAATAAAAGATTTATACAAAAGTTGTTCAAGAATATTGTTCTTAAACAATTTACCAAAGTAATTATCATCTAATTTAAATAATTAATTACCCGCCACTGCTGTAAGGGTCTCTTAGTCCATTAGAGAAGATGATGTTGCTACCAAACTTTTGAAGGCTCAACTTTATATTCTGTCATCACCCACCACACAATTAAACACAACCATACGATAATATCAAATTAATCTTATAACTAAAAAATATATTTAACTTTTGATAATCTTCAGAAGAGAAAAGAAAGAAACTTACATGACCACCGTAGTATGTAGTGATCCAATGAGGGCGAGGTGAGACACCATAAAGTTTCTTGCAGTCATTGGCAAAACTCTTGAAGCTAAAAGGATCAGGTTGGAACATGGAGTTGTTTCCTATGCCTATGGGTATCACAATTTCGCTACATGTCTGAATAAATGCACACAGAAGTTCACATTAGCGACTAGAATATATAATAGTACGAATAAATATTACAAGACAAAAGTGAAAAGAAAAAAAAAGAATTAAAAGTTAGAATAAGATTTTAGTAAATTTACAGTGAATATAGCTGATATATATGATGAGTTTATTAAGTTGCAAGCTCACGCAACCAACATGTATTAAATAATTACGTTTTTAAAATAAAATAAAAGAGATCTTTAAATAAATAAGGAACATTGAGTTTTAAATATCTTATTCTTAAATTAAATGTTTGTTTGTTATTTTAGATGGTCTAAAATATTTCTAGACAGTATCATGGTCTATGACTTACTTAGACAATCTCTAACATAAGACGGTTTGATATTAGAAGTTTCTATTTGACTATTTGTCTTCTTATTTTTTTTTTATATATTTTGTGTCAATGCTTTGTACACTACTCAACATATAAGTAGTAAATTTTCTTATTTTACTTTCTTCCTTATCTTTTCTTTGCTTCTTGTTTCACTGTGACCTATTACTACATAATGTATTCAATATAGATTTCCCATTTGTTTTTGCTAAATCACATCACATTAATAATGTATCTTCTAATTATCCATGGCTATCTACAGCCATTAGGGTCTCCATCTTTTATGTTACAAGAAGAAAAACCCATATACTTCTAATTTGAATGACTTAAACCAATTCAACTTAAAAGCCCATTTGTTCAAAGATGTGGACATTTTT
Organism: Vigna angularis; assembly: GCF_016808095.1. Lineage (NCBI taxonomy): Eukaryota > Viridiplantae > Streptophyta > Magnoliopsida > Fabales > Fabaceae > Vigna > Vigna angularis. The sequence continues at coordinate 5,326,018 of NC_068980.1, read as the reverse complement.
TAAAAGCACAGTCCACACATATTTTTAAAAGTAGGGAAAATTGATTTTACAAAGTTCCCCCACATACTGAAAGTGAAAATGATTTTTGTGTGTGTTATAATCTGTTATTTAGAAATAAAATGATAAAAGAAAAAAGAATAATTGAAAGAAAATTGATGCAATGATCTTTACCTGCCATCTCCAACCCAGAGTTGTCTCAGATACATTAGAAGGAGCATTAACTTTGCAAGTGGTGTTTCCCCTTAAAGCTACCACCCCTGCATATATCTTACTCAATATATCACTCCCAAATGAACCTTTATCAATGCCACCACAAATCACTGTAACAGGATATCTTGGTGGATGATTGTATTGAGCAGCAGAAGCGTACATATTTTCCAGGTATTCTTTCAAATCAGAAGACTTGTTTAAGGGTCTGTAACAAGTAAATTTCAATATTATTTTCATGAATTTCAGGCAACAGAAGAATCTTACAAAGACACGTTTAAGTGTTAAAAAAATGAATTTTTAAACCTAATTCAAGCTCACAGATAAATAAACAAAGTGTTTATACCTGCAAGTGTTGAATCTCTGGCTAAGAAGGGAAAGACCCTTTGGCTGAGAAGCTACACTGTCAATTTCAGACCACGACTGCAATATAGTTTGATAGCATGTTTCACTGGCTTCCTGCATAAACCAACTCGTCATTATTAAGTCAATTTTTTTATGGTATATTTTATGATAAAACTAAATAAAGAAAGAAAATATTAAAATCAAAACATGGTAAATTACTCTATAATCCCTTGAAACAACAGAGTAGTAACCATCTTGTGGTGTAATATCATCAAAGTAGAGGATTGGAGCTGATGAGGCCAGAGCACCAATGGCCATGTGAGGATATTTGAGCCTAAACCACGAAGCAAGCACTGCATGCGATATAATAAACAATATCAGTAACATTCATAGGAATAAACAGCAGTAACATGAGTGAGAACACTAAGAATGTTTGAGGGACTAACTTCCACCATATGATCCTCCAATCACAATCACCGGGGAATTTGGTGCATGCAATGTCTTCTTAACATGTATGAGAACTGATGCATAATCTGCTATAGCTTGAGCTGAGTTGAAATATCCAATGGTGCTTGCATTCTTAAATGCTTCTTCCCTTGATCCAAATGGTACTGATTTCCCATAATAACGGTGCTGATGAGGAAATTAAGGGTTGCTATCTGTCAAACTCAATGTATATATATATACCTTTGAATATTGAAAAAAGAAAAGTGTTATATAAAATTGAATACCTCTATGTATACCAAGAGAGCATTAAAGGAAGCAGCGTTATCAGTGAGGAATGCTATGCCTTCTGGGGAATAATCTATTGCTTCTTCTGCACCAAAATAGGCAAATATTGGAGCACTAGAATTGGCACCACCCCAATACTTGAAATTGATGAGATATCTTTGTTGAAAAGTTTTGTAACTTTGGGGCCTATAGTTGAAGTGATCGAGAAGCTGTTTGTAGTAAAATGTGTTAATGTTATCTGTAGAAGTTTTTGCATCAAAAGTTGCAGGGTGGTGCAAGCTTGTATCCCATGTAGGAATGGGGCTCAACCTTGGAATTTTCACAGAATGTGTTGAAGTGAAATACATGAGAAAAGTGAAAAGAAGGCATTGAAACAGCAAGAGGTGGTGGTGTTCCATTTCAACAAAGGAAAATATCAGTGTCTTGAGGATCTTTCCTATTTCAGATACCAAGTGAATATTTTCTAGTATATATATACTTGATAATCTATACTATTGTTTCTTCTTCTTTTTCACATTTTTTATTTTTATTTTTATCCTTTAAATAAATACTTTTTTAAAATTAGAATAATTACTTAAAGTGATATTTTTTATTTCAACGTTCTTTTAGATTTAATCATTTTAAGCTTAAAATAATTATATATAATAAAATTATAAAATTATTTATATTTATCTTCTATAATTATAATAATAATATTAAATTTATTATTTTTTGTTATTATAGAAAAAGTAGACACGTACACGTAACATATATATTTTCATTAACATTGAGAATATAAATTATAAAATTAAAATATATCTTGATATGATATGTAATTTCCAAAACATGTATTATTGAGATATATATTTGGACCACTGAATTAAATATGATTAGTGATCACTGAGAGGTTATAAGATGGATTTAATAAATAATCAATTTCATTAAAATGAATTTGAATAATTTTGATATTATTTTCAAAAGTAAATTGTAAATATAATTTTAATTTTATAAAATCAACGAATAGGTAAGGTTTTTAATTTACTACAAAATTATTTTATTTCTAATTAATATAAAATTTATAACATAACTTATTTTATCTTTAAATAAAAATAATATTTTAAAAAAATAATAATGACAAGGTTTTGAAAACTAAGTTGTCTTTGTCGTACATTTTTAATAATAAGTATAATTTTGAAAAATCATATAAAACTTTTTGGTCTAATTTAAAATCTTTTTTGTAAGACCCATGAAAAATATTTATAGTAAATTTTAGTATTTTATTAGTAATAATAATTTTAATGGATAGAAAAATATAAATTTTGGATATAAAATTATAGTAATTTTATAAGGAGAGGTTAAAATTTTTGATAACTTATTTAGTATTTTTTTTTTTTTTTTTAAGAAAATCGAATAGTAAAAAGTGAATAGTGAATAGTAAATAGTAAAAAGTAAATAGTAAATAGTAAAAAGTAAATAGTAAAAATAAATTTTCAGCATTTGGATTCCTTAGCATGGAAGAAAGTAGTAGGTAGAAATTAGGATCAGATTTGGTGAGAAAGTGATTGAAATATTATTTTTAAATAATATTAAAATAATAAATAATATTAAAATATTAAGGAATAGTAAATTTTTTTTTTACTATAAATAGCCATGGGAGGGAAGGGTATTTGGCACCAAGAGAAGAGGAATCAAGTGAGAGCTTGAGAAATAGAGAAGAAAGAGTTAGGGAGAAATTTTTAGTTGCAAGAAGAGTAGAGGTTCTGAAGGGTTTCGGGGGAAACAAATTCGGAGCAGGAGATTAAGTCTGGAATAGAGGTAAGGGGAGCTAATCCTTCTTGTATATGATTTTTATCCATGTTATGATAATGAATATGAGTTGTGAGTATGTTAAAATTTTGGTAATGGTAGTTATCTATTCACTTATATAAATTTAGTTTTTTATGATTATAATTTTCTTATTTTCGAGTTAGTATGGTAAAACTTTTCTTTTAATTATTTTGACCGTTCAGATTTGTAAGTAAATGTCTGGGCTTAGGAAAATTAGTTCCGCATTTTGAGTATAACCAAAAACCACTTAAAATTCTGCACCTGAGTTACCTCGGTAAAACCTCAATATCTATCTAGTTAACCGTTGGATCAACCTGAAATTTTAATATGTAGTTTATAACAAATAGTGAATTATTGTGACCATTCAGATTTGAAATCGGAATTACAGATTTATAGATATTAATTTCGTATCTTCTCAGGGATCTCAATATTGCTTAATTTCTATTTTTTTTATATATCTATATTAAATTTCGGTGTTAATATTATATGCTGTTGTTTTAAATCTGTAAATAAGAAATTTGTTAAAAACTAGTTGAGGAACGCTTTGGCTAAGGAAAGATTTGGTACTTAAGTTGTCCATTGTGACGCACCTCTCTTTCCTGGAAGTTTACTCGACAAGTTTTTAACTTAAATCCTATTGAACAGATTATGTACTGTTAAATTATTGTGCAATATATCTGGTTGGAATGGAAATGTCTGATGAATTCATGTTATTGTGGTAGATATGGAATTATGAATTATAATTGTGATGATTGCATTTTATTATATTGGATTTGAATTTATGCATCTGAACATGTATGAGTATTACAGGGAGATGTCGTAAGGGTATAATATGAGTTGAGGAATGTGAGTATGGTATGAGTCTCGCGGAGAGATTCTGTAATGTCATGGTATGTGTATGAGGATTGTGGTGAGATTTCGTAATGAGTTAAGGAATGTGAGCATGGTATGAGTTTCGTGGAGAGATTCAGTTATGGTATTTATGTATATGTTGATGTTGAGGGTCCCGTAGTTGGAGGTTATCCTGATACTCTAATAATGATTCAGTCTCAAGTAGAGAATGATGAAGTATGTGGTGAGAGGGGCAGGAGGTCCTGGTCTATGTGCCGGTTTAGGACATAGTGAGGGGACTAACCTTGTGAATGGTATGGAGGGCAGAATGTCCTGGTCTATGTGCCGGTTTAGGACATAGTGAGGGGACTAACATTATGAATGGTATGGAGGGCAGAATGTCCTGGTCTATGTGCCGGTTTTGGACATAGTGAGGGGACTAAGAATGACATCACAAGTGAAAAACCTTCCGTGATCGCTCATCAACATATCGTTGGGATAAGTGCCTATTGAATATCGTTGGGATAAGTGCCTATTGAATATCGTGGGGATAAGTGCCTATTGGGTATTGTGGAATGAGTGTTTATTTGGGTATTGTGGGATGAGTGTTTATTGGGTATTGTGGAATGAGTGTTTATTGGGTATTGTGGAATGAGTGTTTATTGGGTATTATGGAATGAATGTCTATTGAGTATTATGGTATTTATTGGGTATTGTGGGACGAGTGTCTAATAGGAATTGGGGTACGATGGTATGAGGGTGTCTGACATAATTATTATATGATGTTTGTATCAAAGTAATTATGCATGTCTTATAAATGATTTGTTGCATGTTAGCTCACCCTACTTGTTTGTGTTTTGTGTTTGGGTATGTGCGATGATCGTATAATTCGTTATACGGGAGCAGATGAAGGAATGTCGCCTCACATAGTACCAAGGAAAGAGGAGTCGAAGAACTATAATTAGAATCTTTTTACATGTATAGACTTATATCAACTAAGAAATTTTAAAGGGTGAGATTACGGAATGTTACCGTAAATGTAATGTTAATTATCAAGTGTGAAAAGTTGGGATGTTACATTAACGTGAGAATTTGGGATGTTACATTTTTAGAGTTAACCAAAGTTCTTCTTAGGGACTATTATAACTTCAGAAAATCCAAACTTTCTACTAGATTTTTTTATTTTAAAAAATGTTCACAAATTACATGGTCCTTATAAATAAGATATGTTGTGATAAGCATTTTTCTTTCCGAGCAAACACATAGGACCAATTTAGTGCGTTGATATGTTGAAAGCTTTATGCACCAAGAAACTGAGAATTAAAGTAGACGGGTGATGGATAAGGCACTAACTGAACGCGCTTTCAAAATATAAGATTACTCTCTCTTTTTTAGTCTACAATTTTGACCATGGAAATGTTAGTTATGTTTTTGGAACCTAGTGTAACACGACATGCATAAAAAAAAGTAAGATTCACTTTATTTAACTTTAAAAAAATATATTTTAAATTATTTATAAATTTATAAATACGTTTAAAATAATTTTTTTATAACAAAATTTCATTCCTTTAAAATTTTAAACTTTATATATATATATATATATATATATATATATATATATATATATATAAAAGTGTATCAAATTTTAAAGAACAAAAAAATCTTCATTCATAGAAAAAAAAGACATACTTTAAACAAAGAAATATTTTAATAATTTTTAATTTAAATAAGCTGATGACTGGTGATAGTTGTAATCCCAACATAAGAGTTCTCCCAACATAAGAGTTCTGAGTAAAAAACATCTCTAAAGATAAACTAATATTTCTAAAATTTAAAAACGAAATTTAATAACAATCAGAAGGAAAAAAAATAACAGAGTCCTCCAATCAAAAATCAACATCAATCTCATCAATTATTTTGTTATTAAAGTGAGAAACAAATAAACGAACCATGCAAGAGCAGCAAATTAGGATGTTGCATATTGCTTTGTGGGTAAGATAGAGGATGAAGATGTGAGAGAAACAAATTGGATAAGTAAAAAATGTGACTTAAGGTTAGATGAGTGTTTCTAATTTTTTTATTTTAAATTAAAAATAAAAAATATTTTAAAGTATGTTTTTTAATAAATGGAAATTTTTTGTCTTTTAAAACTTGATACACTTTACTAAAATGAACCAACTAAAAAACTTTTATATATATATATATATATATATATATATATATATATATATATATATATATATATATATATATATATATTTGTCCACTTATCTTAAATAATTTTTTATTATTATGTTCCATTGTTAATGACACAATGTATTAAGATAGACCAATTATATTTTTTATTGAGGTAAAATTCTATCTTCTACTATTTTTTTTTCTTTTATTCATATGTGAGAGTTTTATATTTAATATATATGTAACAATTAGGAGATAAAGGTTTTTCTAAGATTTGAATGAGTAGCGAGGTTGATTTGAATAAGTAGTGAGGTTGATTTTATAGATTGAAGCTTTCGAAATTGTTTAAAGGTTTTAAGACTTTTTTGCCTTAAAATTGTTATTTTTTATTAAAAAAAAAACCTCAAAGTTGAGTATTGAAGAGCTGAATTAATATTTATAGATATTTAAAATGTTGGAGTTGTTAATGATGTTATTATTTGTATTTATGCTAATTTTAACTTAATTTGATGATTGACTAATCATGTTTAGTTTGAGTTATTTTATATACCATTTTTTAATGGAAAAGAGGTCACTGTTGTGATTAAAATATATTGTTAAGTTAGATTTGGTGGTTCATTTTACACAAGATAGATCAAGGTAAATGAGTACCTACATTCTTATTAGACGTAGAAATTTTTATATTAGGAAGAATCTGAGAAAAACCATCATTAATGTGATATGAATTAATTAAAAATGAGTTGGCTACGAAAAAACAACATACGTTACTTTTAATCTAAAATTTTAAAACTTTGTTTATAAGTTTATTTTCTTTGTATATTATTTTACTTTTTTCATTTTTAATTAACGTATTACATTTATACTTAAATATATAAAGCTATTACATATTAATTTTTATGTAAATTTAAATATTATATATATATATATATATATAATTTAATAGATACATTTATTCTTTTAATAATTGATATAAGATAATAATAATACGTTAAGTATATTAATGAACGTGGGTTGAGTTAGTAGCATTTGAATTTCATGTTTAGATTGAATCTCTTGGTTTGAAATGACTAATTGATTTTTGACTAAATATGTATACAAGCCTTCCAAACTCCAAAGTATGATATAAGTGGATGATGATTGTTTTGATTGACATTTATCAAGTTTAGGTAGAACCATCATCGTTAACTTTTGTGTAAAATTAGTTTGTAAAATTGAACTGTGATTGAATTTTTGTGATTGAATTTTTGTAATTAACATATTGATTGATAAGGAGTTATATAAATTTTTGGATTTTTTTTTTAAACTTGACTAATATTTAATTTCTTGAAGATGCCTTTTTGCAGTTATATGATAATTTTTGAAGGAAATATATCATTTTCACCCTTAGGAAAGGATTTTTACAAATTAAATGTGAAATTCGAAACTTTGCTTAAACAAATGATAGTTTAACACTGGTTAAGTTAATTATGTTTATCTTACAATTTTATAATAGGTTTAATAACTTATTTTGTCTCCATTTTTGGAGTTGTCAATTAAGTCTCTTCTTTTAAAAAAATGTCAATTGTATCCCTACTTAGTAAAATTTGTCTCAATCAAGTCCCTTCCGTTAAGTACACAGACACGTCGTTAACTTTTTTTCTCTCCCCTCTGCTCCAACAACAGTATTTATCAGACCTATATTCAGGTCCTTTTCTTTTGTCTTTGGATTATGTTCAGAAACATCGTCAGGACTTTTTTAACTATATAATATCATATTTATTACTTAAAAAATTAAATAAATATATTTAAAAAGTGATTTCTTTTTTATACAGCATACCAAAATAAATCTTAAAGCATAAAAGACAGTTGAGAAAAGCAAAAACCATGAATGTTATTTTAGTGATTTGAAGTTCACATGTCTCCTTTTTAAAATAATCCAACCTGGAAAAGCAAATGGTAACATCCAATGCTATCTCTTTCAAATTAATTTTGTAGTTCATGCACATGTTGGAAATGTTGGAAATTCAATCGACAAAATTTAAATTTAATTTTGGAGAATAAATTGGAAAAAGGGTTGCAGGAGTAGTTCCTAATCCATGGTAGTGTATTTTTTTCTTGAAAAGAAGCTTAAGGTTGGAAGAAAAAGTGGTTGTACGGGAAACACTACATTTATAGTAGTGTATTTTTAATTATGTTTTTAAAATTTAAATATAATTTTATTTTAATTTCATTAAATTTGATTATGGTAATTATAATTTTTTTAGATAAATAATCGATTTAGTACCATCAATATTAATATATTTTATTTTTAATGTAATAAATAATTATAATTAAAATTTTAGTAGAAAATTTTATTTTTATTAATTTTGTTTGAATTCTATTGATCTAATTGAATTGTTACATATATTATTAAAGCCAAAAAATATATATTTATTAAAGGTAAAATTAGTATTAATATATAATTAATTTATAAAATATATTTTTTATTTTATAAATTTAAAATAATTAGTGATTGTTTCAAAATTAACTAATTATTAATATGTTAATAATGATTATTTTTTAATAAACTCACTTACTAAATGCATGCTTAATTATATTGATCATAAAATTTAAACAAAAACAATAAAATTATTAAAAAATTAAATTTTTAAATTTTAATTTTAGAGTAATTAAGAAATAAATACCTTTTAAAAAAATTATAAACTCACTTATTTTAAAGGAATTAAAAATATATATTTAGATTTATTTTTAATCAATTTTTCAAAAATTTTCTTTTAATTAGCAAGACTTTCAATTTATTTTAATTATAATGTAATACAATTAAAAAAATAAGAGTGTAAATATAATTCAGTGAAGTATAACTCTAATTTTTATTTATAACTAATTTTTCTGACTTCAATACTCAGTGAAGTATATTAAATTTTACTGGGAAAAGTACAATAATTTTGATTTCTGTGAAATATAATTCATTGTTTTTTATCATCCTTCTCACGTATAATTAATATAGTTTTTTTATTGGAGAGAAAACTTGAATTAAACTGAATTTAATTGCATCACTAATCACCAAATGCTGCAAACACTGATAAAAAAACTGATGTGTTCAGAAAATCAGAGGAAAGAGAATAAAAAGTTTTTGCCAGATCATCAATCCTTAACTCCGTTTGTTTCTATTTAACGGAAGAGACGAAATTGACGCAAAATTTATTAAATGAGGACCAAGTTGATACTTTTTTAAAATCAGGAATCAAATTGACATAATCGAGCAAAACTGGGGAGGCTATTAAAATACTGTCAAAATGGATTGGAACTTGTGAGTTAACTTAATCTATTATGGATTTAGACTGGGTTAGTGAGAATAAAATGAAATTTTGATATTAGTTAATTTTGAATCTGACTCACTAAAAATTTGGTTCACTAAGGTTGAACTCCGTGATGAGTCATATTGACTCGTTAATTCACCCAATTTTTAATATATCTAATTTTGTTTTTTGTTTTTGCTTTTAAATTATATTTGGATTATATTTAAAGTTTAAAATAGTTTTGAATTGTATTATATATTTTTTTAATTGTTTTTAAAATTAAATATAATTTGAGATTGAAATTTATTTAAATTGGAATTAAAAAAATTGTTATTATTTTTTAAATTTAAAAAGAACTTAACATTAAGTAAGTAAGTCAATAAATCAATCATTTAATTTACTAACTTATGATAAATCAAATTGAATTTGAATATTTTTAACTCGATGAATCGAATTGATTTGACTTAGTAAGTAACTAACCAGAATCACTAGGTCAAAATAACCCAATTCACAGTCAATAAATAAGACTAGTTTGTAAATAAATAAACTTCATTTTGTTTTATTAAGTTTACTTTTCCTGTCAAGAAACAATAACAACCTGTAAAAAGAAACAGAAGAAATTGGTAATAAAACAAAAAATCTTAAGTGTTGTTTTCTAATCTTTCTTTCAAATTTTTTTATTTGTTTCTAATTGATTAAATTCCATAATAAAATCAGTATATTAATAAAACACAAATGAACTACAGAGAAGTTTCAAACAAAGTCATAATATATACACATAAAATAGATTTAGTTCCTTTATTTGGTTAAACCCATAATTTTGTTTCTCTAATTCTATCTAATATATAAATATTTAATCATTTTTATATTTAAATAATTAGGTCTACGATTTAATTACATAAAAAAAATAAAAATAATAAAAGAAATAGAACATTTGTAAAATTTAGATAAAGAATAATGATTAGACTAAAATTATAAAGCTTTTAAATAGAGAAATACAAGCTCTCCGTCATGGAAGAATCAAAATTACAAATAAACAAAATAAGTTATTAACATAAATACAAATTTTTAATGCACATAAATAAAATATCCAGCCACACCGACCATGAATGGTAACATATCCATCATCGTGATGTAATGGTGTAAAAATTGTATATAAAATAAGTGAAAAAAAAAAGGAGTTTATTTATATTTTTATTAGCTACTTTTCTTGAGTTCCACGCATTTGTATGGTTGCTTTGTAATCATTTACCTTTAAACATCCTTCTACTTGTAATAATGCCATGGCAGCATGAAAATTTCACTGTACAACAGGAGAAATAAAAAAGTAAAAAAAAATAATAATAATACAATAACACACTTTACATTTACTTCACAAATAATATAAAAATAAAATAATTATATAAAAATAAATTTTATATTTTTCCAAAAAAATCAAATAAATGTAAAAGTTTATGTATATTAAAATATAATTTTTAAAATAAAAATAAGAGTATGTGAATCTTAATAATTTAAAATAATTTATGATTTTCTCTTTCAAACACTTCAGCTTTATTTTACTCGTCATTTTTCTCTAAAATTTTCTTATTAAATAAATCATTAAATTTAATTTTTATACAGTGTTTGAAATTTGTTTTAATAAATTTAATTAGCAATTTAATTTTTTTTTATAGACTATGAAGAAGTTTCACATGTAAGCATCATTCTGGGAAGGCGTGAAATGTGCTAAGAGCATGCCTGTCATATCATACTGAATGGATATAGACATAATGAAGCATGACCTCTGCAATCTCTTCTTTGAAGATAAGCTAAAGATAAATGAATAAAAGTTATTACAATAGAAAAATTATGAATAATTATTTTTTCATATTTTTTTATTATTTAATAATATTAAATCTTAATTTATATAGATAGATACAAAGAAGATGATTTGAAAGTAATGATAAGAAAGGTAATTTTAAATAGTTAAAAGACTTAATTAATGTTACTTCTTGGTAAAGTGTGTGAAAACACGTTTTCTAAAAAGATGCCTTTTTTATGACAAAAAATGGTGGTGCACGTGTTCCAAGAAGATTCATTTGTCTTTATTATGCATGTTTGCTTTTATTTGAAGTGTGAACTAAAATGGTTACTTGTATACTTTTCTTCTCTAACTCCATCAATATCAAAATTTATACCTTTAACTTTAAAAAATATTTATAGATTATGTTGGAAGTCTTAGATACAAAGCCAAATTATAATATATAAGTTATGTGTAAATTTCACTTTATAAACTATAATATTCTATAATCTCACACTTGATCATTCATAATTAATATATCATAGCATTACATTTAAGGTAACATCCCATGATCTCATACTTGATAATTCATAGTTGATATATATATATATATATATATATATATATATATATATATATATATATATATATATATATATATATATATATATATATATATATATATATATATATATATATGTTTTAAACTCAGATTTCAACTACAAACTCATAAATATAACTCAAATTCTTCTAATTTATTTTTCTATCTTTTTCTTCATTGGCATTGAATCAGACGACATTCCTTCATCTGTTCCCGTATAACGAATTATACGATCATCGCACATACACAAACACAAACAAGTAGGGTGAGCTAACATGCCACAATTCATCTATAAAACATGCATAATTACTTTGATACACTCAACAAACATCATATAATAATTATGTCAGACACCCTCATACCATCATACAGCAATCGCACCATAGATATTCATCCCATCATACCACAATTCCTAATAGACACCCATCCCACAATACCCCATAAACATTCATCCCACAATACTCAATAGACACTCATTCCACAATACTCAATAGACACTCATCCCACAATACCCCATAAACACTCATCCCAAAATACTCAATAAATACTCATTCCACAATACCCAATAGACACTCATCCCACAATACCCAATAGACACTCATTCGGATGATACGTTGACGAGCGGTCACGGGAGGTTATGCACTTGTTATGACTTCTACTTCTTCTTACAAATACACTTCCAAAATACTCCATACCATCCACAAGGTTAGTCCTCAACACTATGTCCAAAACCGGCACATAGACCATGACCTCCTGCCCCTCTCACCACATAATTCATCCTTCTCTACTTGAGACTGGATGATTATTAGAGTATCAGGATAACCTCCAACAATAGGACCCTCAACATCAACATATACACAAATACCATATCATTACAGAATCTCTCCACGAGACTCATACCATGCTCATATTCCTCAAATCATATTATACCATTATAAAATCTCCCCATAATACTCATATCATGTTCAGATGCATAAATTCAAATCCAATATAATAAAATACAATCATCACAGAAATCATACAAAATGAATATATCACAAAATAAATTAACAATACTAAAATATCACCATAAATGGTCACCGGAGAAGAATCAAATGTTTGACGAATCAAACTCACCATAAACGCCAGTACATATGACTAGTCACAACTTACTGGATTTGATCAGGGCTGCTCTATGATCAAGGATGTACCAACTCCGGTTTTTAAGATTCCTCTATCCTACCATCACAATTATAATTCATAATTCCATATCTACCACAATAACCTGAATTCATCAGAAATTTTCATTCCAACAAGATATATTGCACAATAATTTAACAGTGCATAATCTGTTCAACAAGATTTAAGTTAAAAACTTGTCAAGTAGACTTCCAAGAAAGAGAGGTGTGTCACAATGGACAACTTAAGTACCAAGTCTTTCCTTAACCAAAGTGTTCCTCAACTAGTTTTAACAAATTTCTTATTTACAGATTCAAAACAACAACATATAATATTAACACAGAAATTCAATATAGATAGATATATAACAAGCACATATGTTTTTCATTAACAGTATTCACACAAATTTTTAAGACATGAATAGTAATAAAACAATATTAAATCATAATATAAAAGCTTAGAGAGGTTAGCTCCCCTACCTCTATTCCAGACTTAATCTCTTGCTCAGAATTTGTTTTCCCGAAAACCCTCCAGAACATCTACTCTTCTTGTAATTAAAAAATTCTTCCTAACTCTTTCTTCTCTATTTCTCAAGATTTCTCACTTGATTCTTTCTCTCTTTGTGCAGAATAATCTCCCCTCTCATCGCTATTTATAGTCCAAAATTTTTACTATTTAACAATTTTTTAATATTATTTATTATTTTAACATTATCTTATTATATTAATATTTTAATCACCACTTGACATATTTGATCCCTCAATAATGCCTTCAAACGTGGAGTGCTTATCAACTATCAATATTTTAATTTTTTTTTTTAAACAAAAAGGTAGAAAAGAGCTTGAACCCATGTTCTTGAAATCACCACAATTTTCTACCATTTAAGTTACCAAAATTTCTTATTTAGCTTTCCACATTTTATTTTTACATAAACTTATTATATTTTTCATTTACAAAGAAATTTATTACTACTAGTAATAAAATTGTTACTATTAAGGTAAATATTTTTCATGGGTCTTACACAAGCCGATTTTGTGGGGTTGAGTTAGACTTAAAACTTTATTTTTCAAGTTTTATAATTAAAATAAAAATTATGAAAAAAAATAATTTCTAAATTGTATATTTAAATTATTTTTTCTTGAGTTCATCTATAGCACATTCTATAAAGTGTGATATGAGAAAGAAAATAGAGGAGAACGCTGGAAAGAAAAATATTAAGAGAAAATGTAAAAAAAAAAATCATTCAGAAAATTTAAAACATATTTGTTCCACAAGATATTATATCTATTTTGGAAAGTTTATTTCAGAAATTCAATTTCAAAAATTTTGTTTAGAAATCATTTCACACTTTCTAAAAATTTCATTTCAAAAATGTTATTCTAAAAATTATGAAAAACTTGTTTCGAAAAAATTTCAGAATATGTAATGTGACACCCGGGCACTAACGAGGGCGGGGAGTGATCGCCGGTGCAAGAGGCACGAAGTGTAAGAAACACAAACAAAGAGTGGCTCTTGACAGGCTTCCAGTGGAAGGGACACATGAATGAATCGAACATACACCGGAATGAGAGAGATCTAGAGACTGTATAGGTATGAGACTATACAGTTGAAAGATAGCTTAAAGACATTGATTTGGCTACTCATATCACCAAAATACATTTATTTTTTGGTAGCCTAACCCATAAGAACTTCATGGTTAAGCGTGCTTAGCTTGGAGTAATTTAGGGATGGGTGATCTTCTGGGAAGTTTTCCAAAATTTACATATATAGAAAGGTAAAATGCCCAGATGAAGATTTTGTCCAAAGCAAACAATATCTTACTAGAGATATGTGTATATATAGGTTAAATTCTTTAAAAAATTCTTTGACAGATATCAAAATCTAATAATTTTTTGAAAAAAAAATATAATTATAAGATTATTTTAAGAATGTAAAAATATAGAGAAAAATAGCTAGAAGTAAAGAGAGAAATAGTCACTCTTCACACTCCATTTTCAAGAATTAATGTTTTGAAAAATGATTGGGCTGAGTGTAGATTTCTTTTATATATTTGAGTAGGACGATAAATGATATCATAATAACATAAACAATAAAAATATTATAAGAAAATCGTGCTAAAAAATGGTGTTAATATATTTTATATTTGTGAATGCATAGGAGATTTGTTAGTGAATTTTTTTATCTGTGATTAAATGAATATTTTTCTAGTTTAATAATTCATATTTAAGCGTATAGGTTATTACGCTATCTGTGAGGAGACTTATAGCAACTTATACACAATATTTGTTGTGATTCTAATTAGTTATAGCTTTCAAATTAAAAAAGTGAAAACAAAAAATTAAATTTTAAAAAGCTACCTAATTAAATGAAACTAAACCACAAATTATATGTTTTTTTAGAAGGGGACTTAACGCCCCCAAACTATTTTTCAAAACGTCAAGATTAAAGAAAATATTTACATTAAATAAATAAGCTTAAGCTTTAAAATTAAAAGATAATTAAAATCAAGTCACAGAAGATATAATTTTATCTCACTTTCAACTTTCAAGTAAGAAAAATCTTTATCTATTTAAGTTTTTGTTTTGTTGAATAACTAACCAGATGCTTATTAATTTAGTGTAAAGAACATATTTCACGAAATGCTTCAAATAAAAAAAAGTATATAAATATAAAAGCAATAATTAACTTTTTAGATAATAACTATATAAAATGTTGGTAACTATAACAATCGAAGTTGTGACCATTTTTTTAAAATAATTAGATATAAAAAGACACGTGACTCTATAACAATCGAAGAAAAGATTGATGCTCACGGCAAAATGTTAAACAATATAAATGATCCATTATAAATAATAATTAATATTAATTATCATAAAAGACAACAAACTCTTTGTACACAGTGATTTATATTTTGGTGATATTGTAAAAATATATTATACTATAAATGCACACTTTTTCTTAAGATACTTATAATAACCAAATTTAAACAAACACATAAAAAGAATTTCAGTTTATATAAAGAATAAGTTTTTATCCCCTCCTCGTTCAATAGTTCAAAATTAAAAACCATGAATAATTAGCACTAGGTTGTTTGAATAAAACATTCATTATAAATCCAAGGGAAGACTAAAAAAAGCATTCGTGTTAAAAATATAATTAATTAACTGATTCATTTAATTATCTATTTATTTATATCTCTATCTATATTTATATTTATGTTTATATATATATATATATATATATATATATTCTCTCTATATATAAATATTTGCAGAGAACTCACACATTGGTTATTTTCTTTTTCTTATTATAACAAGTAACTTTGTTATTCTTATAGCTATTTTTTTCCTTATAATCAGCATGGCAATGGTAATGCTCATTCGTGAATAACAATTAAATGTTGATTTCTTTTATGTTATTAAATTATTTTTAATTGTTCTTTCAGGAATTTATGGTTGTGCCACCTTGGCTAGAAGAGTTTCTATCAATTACTACATTTTTCACCGAATGCGAAGAACACACTGAACGTGTTAGAAGGGAATGCAACATGTATTGCTTTGATTGTAGGAGTGACAAACCATTATGTTTATACTGTGTCAAATATTGTCACAAGAACCATCGAACGATTCAAGTAAGTGTATAATTTTATGAAGTAGTTAGCGGTATTTCTTGAATAGATTTTGACAATTTTTGAAAAAATAGATGTTGATGAGTTGAATAAGTGTGATGCAGATAAGAAGATCAACGTATCAGAATGTGGTGAGAGTCGAAGATATCAAAGACGAGTTGGACACTAGTGGGATTCAACCCTACGTAATTAATAAGTTTCGTGTTGTTTTTCTGAACAAGAGGGGTTTTGGTGTGCATAAGAACAAAGGAACTGGTAAAAATTGCAGCGACACTTCTCTCTGCAACATATGCAGTAGAAATATTTCAAACCCTTCTCGATTTTGCTCTTTGGGATGTAAGGTATCGTATTAGTTAATTAATTATTATTCAGTCTTTAATTATAATATTTAATGTGACTTATTTGTTTAGAATTAAATATGTTTTTAATTGTTAAATTTGGATACAATTATAATCGGTTATTATCCCAAATGTTGATATATTTTTTGTTTGAGATAAAGATAAATTTTAATTTTAGTTTAAATACTACCAAAACATACTTTAATTCTATTTTTTAAGCAAATTAATGTCACTTTGCTGACTTTACAAGTTATTGTATAAATTAAACTGCAATAAAGTAATGTGAAGATAGATGAAATATTTCAAGTAGTTTCTGTCTTCATTAAAAACCTTAATTAGTATTTATTAATAAGTTATTTAATGTTTCTTATTGTAACTCAATATAGTTACTTTCATTGTGTTTTTTTTTTCAATTTATTTAAGCATAATAATGATTTAGTGTGTATATATGATAACAGTTTACATGGACAAAGAGGAGTGAGAATGGTAACACTGACCAAAGCACAAATACTTCAGAAGGTTTAAAGGAAATAGAAGAAGAGGAAATCAGCAAAAGATTAGCATCAAAAGAAAAGGCTCAATCAAATACATCAAATTCAAGAAAAAGAAAGGGAATACCTTTCAGGGCACCTTTTTATTACCGATCTTAATTAATTATATCAATGCATCCACTCATTCACATTTAGGATTGATTAAATTATTCTTATTAAACATAGGATTATGAATATGAACTATCTTAATGGACAGTTTTATCTTAATGGAGAGTTTTACTAAGAATTTAATTATTTTGTTTACTTTTTACAATATTATTCTATGTTCAAATTTTTATTTTTTTTTGATAAATTGATCAAATTTAGTATTAGTCAATCTACTATCTCATCCGTAAACTAAAGGTTCATTTTTTTTAATTTTCAATTGGACTAGTTTATTTTGCAACATTTTCTTTTTGTGAACTAATAGGTGATTTTTCTGAAAAAGTCAAAGTAAAGAAATGATAATGTGAAGAACATATAAACCACAGATTATTAATTCTTTTAAAAGGGAACTTAAACGCCCCAAAATATATTTCAAAACTTCAATATTAAAAACAAATACTTACATTAAATATATACGTTAAACTTAAGATTTACAATTAAAAGATAATTATCATCAAGTCCATAAAATATAAATTTAGATCTTACTTTGAACGTATAAGTAAGTTAGATTATCTATTTAAGTTTTTTTATATTTTGTTGAATAACTAAGACAAATGCTTCATTTAATTTAAAATTTAATGAAGAAAAAATATTTTATGAAATGCTTCAATTAACTTGCTGTTCAAAAAAATGAAAAAAAAAACTTATTTATTTGAATCACATGCACATATTGTTTAACTAAATAGAGTTCTTAAAAATAATACATGCTTTTATATATAAAAGACATATTTGTTATACTTATTTTTTGAAATTCATTAAATTTTACAGTAAGGAGTGTCGAATAATTTAAAAAAGTTTCTTTTATAAACATTTTGTATTGTACCTTTTCATGTAATTTATTTAAAATTATTATAATGTATAATTATTTGTTAGTTTAAGTCTATAAATAAATTCGTTTTATACCTTAAGTATAATGGTATTATTGGTATTTAATTTAAAATGTTATTTATTAACTAATTCTAACTGATGTAACTATAGATAAAAGGACGTAACTCTATAACAATTAGTTTGATGGTCACTGGCAAAATGTTCAAATTACAATTAAAATCAATTATCATAAAAGACGACAAATTTACTGTATATAGTGATTTATATCTATACGATATTGTAAAAATATTGTATACTATGCACACGTTTTCTTAAGATAATTATAATAACTAAAATATTGTATACTATGCACATGTTTTCTTAAGATAATTATAATAACTAAATTTAAACAAACAAATAAAAAAATTAGTTACCCATAAACAATTCAAATATAAAATATTTAATTATCTATTTAAATTTTATAGTTTTCAAAAAGATTAAATCTTTTTAAAAAGTATCAAAAATAAAAACTTATAAAGAAAAGAGAATCAACTGTAACATCCCATAATCTCACACATCTTAATTCATAATTTATATATTGTAACATTACATTTACACTCACTAACATCCTGTAATCTCAGACTTGAAAATTTATAGTTGATATATATATCTATACATATGTTTTAAACTCAGATTTCAACTACAAACTCATAAATATAACTTCGAATTATTCTAATTTATTCTTCTATCTCTTTCTTCATTGGCACTGGATCAGACGACATTCTTTCATCTACTCCCATATAACGAATTATACGATCATCGCACATACACAAACACAAACAAGTAGGGTGAGTTAACATGCAACAAATCATTTATAAAACATGCATAATTACTTTGATACAAACATCATATAATAATTATGTCAGACACCCTCATACCATCATACCACAATCACACCATAGATACTCATCCCATCATACCACATTTCCTATTAGACACTCGTCCCACAATACCCAATAAACACTCATCCCACAATACTCAATAGACACTCGTTCCACCATACCCAATAGACACTCATCCGGATGATACGTTGATGAGCGGTCACGGTTTTTAAGATTCCTCTATCCTACCATCACAATTATAATTCATAATTTCGTATCTACCACAATAACATGAATTCATTCCAACAAGATATATTGCACAATAGTTTAACAGTACATAATCTGTTCAACAAGATATAAGTTAAAAACTTGTCGAGTAGACTTCCAGGAAAGAGAGGTGCGTCACAATGGACAACTTAAGTACCAAGTCTTTCCTTAGCCAAAGTGTTCCTCAACTAGTTTTAACAAATTTCTTATTTACAGATTCAAAACAACAGCATATAATATTAACACAGAAATTCAATATAGATAGATATACAGTAAGCATTAACAGTATTCACAAAGAATTTCAAGACATGAATAGTAATAAAACAGTACTAAATCATAATATAAAAGCTTAGAAGGGTTAGCTCCCATACCTCTATTCCAGACTTCTCTTACTCCGAATTTGTTTCCCCGAAAACCCTTCAGAACCTCTACTCTTCTTGTAACTAAAAATTTCTCCCTAACTCTTTCTTCTCTATTTCTCAAGCTCTCACTTGATTCTTCTTCTCTTTGTGCAGAATAACCTCTCCTCTCATGGCTATTTATAGTCCAAAAATTTTACTATTTAATAATTTTTTAATATTATTTATTATTTTAATATTATCTTATTATATTAATATTTTAATCACCACTTGGCCTATTTGATCCCTCAATAATACCTTAAAATCTGAGTGTTTTATTCACTATCAATATTTTAAATTTTATTTTGTTTTTTTTCTTTTTATTTTACAAAAAGGTAGAAAAGAGTTTGAACCCATCACCACAAATTTTCTACCAATTAAGCTACCAAAATTTTTTATTTAACTTTTCACGTAAACTTATTATATTTTCATTCACAAAGAAATTTATTTCTAAAATTAAATGACAAATATTGCTTTGAGGATTAGATTAATATACGTTCGGCACCTGACTTACTCAATAAATAATACAAGTAATATATACAAATGTTTTATGTTTATATACATATGTCTATCACTTAAAAGAATAATATGTTTAACACTAACATAAACACAATTCTACATATGAATTATTTAATGCTACTTTATTATTATTAACTTCTCAATATTTATACTATTTTAAAAATTTACTCATATTTCTTTAAAGTTTATATAAATTGAATATTACCATAAAATAATAATATTATCAACTTATAATATTAGATATTTAAAAAATGTGAGGCGTGCCTTTATTTACTCTAATAATAATTAATTTATTTATAAAGGAATTGTAATGTTAAAATATTTTATATTTTAAGTGTATCTCCTTTAAATTCTAAAAATACTTGGACTAGTTATTTAAACATACTTTATATTAATTTTAATCTAAACAATTATATATACAATTCCTTTTAAATTCATGGAAAGAAAATTCATGTTAATTATAAATTAATTAATTGTTAAGAGAATGTCAAAGAGAAATTCTATCTAATGATGATTTTAGTATACGCGTTGACATTAGAGGTTTAATAAAAAAATATTATGATATATTACTAACCATTTAACTAATATAGAAAATAATGGTGGGGGAGAGAATGTCAGGAGCTCCTAGCCACAAGACTATTTTGGTATTAAACGCGAAAGGAATTAAACTCATACAGAGAAGAATGGTGGGGGAAGAGAATGTCAGGAGGTCCTAGCCACAAGACTATTTTGGTGTTACACGCGAAAAGAACTAATTTTGCAGTGGTATGATGATAATCCGTATGTTTATGACTCTACAAAATATAAATACTACCATAAGTGCATGCTTACAGTGAAATCTAATGTCAAAGACATGTATTCAAATAATTGAGTCTAAAATGAATCTATATATGTGATATGATTGTTTTATGAATGTGAGAGTATGATGATTATTTATATGTTTGTTTATGAAAACCCTTTTTGCACATTAATTTATCTTGTTGTTTTCTTTTAGTGTTATTTTGTGTTTTTTTTTTATTTCTTGTGCAATGATTACCTTGTTTGTATGAGCAGACGATAATGTAAAGAAATTTTCTTCTTGATCGTCTAGTTGTTATTCGTAATTGTTTTAAATATATTTATTATTATAATTATCTTTTCGAGATAACTATATTAATTAATGTTATATCTATAATTTGAAATAAATATATTTTGTTTTATCGGTTTTATAACGTCTTACATGTTAAATATAAATTGTAAATTTGTTTTTGGTTACTTTCGTTGAATTTGACTGCAGTTCTTATATTTTAGAAATATTAATTAGTATTCAAATTAAAAGATATATGAACTTTGTCTTTTTATCATATTTTTAGGATAATAAATATTAAATTTAGTTAAAAGATATTATAATCATATACTATGTGAATTTAGTTTCTCTATCACTTTGTGGCTTACATAACCATCATTTAAAGATAAATTTAAGAAAATTGAATCGATCCATTTTAAATTACTACGAAGGACAAATTTGAAAAAAAAGTACAACATACAAAGATCAAAAACATATTTTGCCTATTAGTTTTCGTTTAATAATACAATTATACATATATTCGCATGAAAAATCTTACATTTAATAAATATGTATATGAAATTTAATAAATTTATTATATGCTATATTTAATACACTTATTGAATTTAATTATACATTAAAGATTTATAAGCAAATAATTTTTTATCAATAAACTTATATTAAAATAATAAATTTATATTCATACTCAATTTTATTTTATCTTTCTTTTGGTTTTCAAATATATTTCATGAAGAATAATAATTGTAATTTATTAGATAAGTTATTATATATTACATAGGCATATTTATTAATTTACATTAAAAAAATATTTTAATTGAAAAGAGAATAGAAGATGAAGAGAGAAGTGAGAGCGCGAGAGGAAGATAGAACCGTGCAAATGCTTTTGTTTTAGGAAAACAAAGAAAGAGAGAAAAAGAGAAAAGAATTTTACCGTATCGAATGAGCATAGTTTAATAAAAAAAGACGTATTCACTTTACATAAAATCATAACTTATCCATTCGTAGGATAGTTTACAAGAATTGATGTAGGATATAAACCATTTTTTGATGAGTTGTTTTCAAATCTCTCCTATCCTTCGTAATACAAACTCTAATTCAATGATAATTATTTTTTTATGAATTTTATTAAAATTTATTATTGAAGAAAATATTTATTTATAATTTAAATTTTAAAATTTATTAATAAAATTGATCAATAATTTGAATTTATTAACGAAAATTTGTTGATAAATACAAATTTTTTTACAATGTTCATTTTATACCAAAATTTAACTCTTTAATTTAACCTTGAACTTAAATGCTAACTTTTAACAAAAAAACAATTTTTTTAAAAGTAAATCAAATTATCGATTCATATATTAACATCGAACAATTTAGTTCAAAATAAAAAATAATTTAAAAAAACAATGATCATTCATAATAATATTAATCTTGTATGTGGTAGGATGAAATCTATTGATAATGACTCTATAAAATAGTGGAGACCACTATAAATACATAGCTCACTAGAGTTTGATATCAATACATGTATCCGGATGATCGAGTCTAGTATGAATGATTGCATGTCTTAGGATTTGTTGATATAAATATTTATATGTGTTAATATCTTTATAGGTGTTGTATAATTATTCTTTTTATGGTACATTGATTTATCTTTTTTTTGTTTTTTATTTTTTTTTACAATGATCACCTTAATAGTATAAACAAATGAAGATTTTTTGGTTGATCTAGGACAGGGTAAGGGTGATGGAACAAATTTAAGATAAAATCTTGTTGTGTATAATTTTTTTTTATTTTAAAAAGTTATATTTTCTGTTAGTGTGTATATACAACTCTCTATACTCAATACATATTTTTGTGGATGAGTATAACATAGTTTCTTCACATCTATAATATTTTATTTGATAGCTATACACTATTAAATGAGATTTTACAGTAATACTAAATGGAATTTTTGTAAATTATAAAATGTAGTAGGATATTTTATGAGTGACATTTTCACATATCAAGAAAGGTTACATAGATATTTTGGTAAATGGAATGATTGTTGGGATTTGAAATGACAAAAAAAACCAAATAAATGAATAGGTGTCAAAATTATAAGTGAGGTGGATTGATAATTTTTTTATATTATAATTGATAGTTGATGAGTTTATGTGTGACAGGTACACATTACCAAATGTCAACACCATATTTAACTTTTTTTCTTTTTAGTAAATTTTGGTACTTCTTATTATTGTTTTTGTTGTAGGTTTAAAAAGTTACATTTTTGTCATGTTTTTGGAGTGTATAATTTATATAGTTGATAAGAAAGAATATTGATCGTTTATATATATAACTTTTATATTGTATAGATCCTCTTAGTGGATTAAGTGTTATTTATTTTTTCAAAAGTTTATGTTTTGTTTTTCTTTTGTAAATACATTTTATATATTATTATATTGATTTAAGTCTTTTTATCAATTATGTAATTCTTCAATTAGTAATATAAATCTACTAAATTTGGAATTTTATATTAATCGGTAATTGTAAGTACATTTTGGACTTTTGTTGACAAACTATTCCATAAAACACTTAAAAAAATGTACATTTAGTTTATATATAAATTGAGAAACTCTTTTATATAATATTTACATTTTATTTATAACTTATAATAGAAGTTAACTTTTGTTTATGAAAAAATATTTTTTTTTGTCAAATAAGTACGTATCAAGAATCTTATCCTAATTTTCTTTTAATCCTCTTACTTTAGAGACTCTACTACACGTATAGCATGTGTTAATTTCATTTATTATGTATATTAATTTATTGATCAATACAATATATGTCTCAATATAATATTCTTTTAGTACATTATACTGTGACATGCATTTTTTTTATCAGTGTGATATTTTCATGTATCAATTTTATGTGATATATTAATATGTTCTAGAGAAAAATGAATTATTCATTATGAATTTTAAATCTAAATCCCAAAAAACCATGTATGCTTACATTTATGTGTATATTTGACCAAATTAACCACATATTGGATTAGTATGGTATTAAAAATTGAACAATGGATGTTTTAGTAAACTATTAATTGGAGGTAATAAATTATTGAAATCAAATTAGGAAAAACAATTTATTAAATATAAAATTTACCATTTCAAATCCAACATTAACAATATAAAATTTTTATAAAGGTAAGTTGCTCATAACATTCCAAAATGAAAGCCTTTAATTACTCAAATGGTTTAAGAGTAGTGACTTATTCTCATATTGGTCTCTCCTTCCTAACTAAATCAACAAGACAATGTCTTTCTTTCAAGTTTCAAGCTTGAAAATCTAAAGGATTGAAAGAACATCAAAGGGTCTTCCTAGAAGAGAGGAGATAAAAAAAGGTACTCATTTATGGTAGAAAAATGTCAATTATTCACTCTCTTACACACAGACACTTTCAAAAGTTTGAATTATTGTTCAAATCAAAAAACATCTTTATGAAGATAAAGATTTGTTGTTTTTTTTTTTTGACATTGTTTGAAGATGTTCTTTGATGAATAAACTAAATGGTGTTCTTTGGCTGTTAGTGAAATCTTCAATGAGTACTGAATCTAGTCCAGAGAGTGAAGGAGTAATCACAAGTCCAGAACGAGGAGAAAAAGAAGATTATTTGAAGAAAAAGTTAATTATTCAACCAGTTGAGGAAGAGATAGAAGAATGCAAAACTCCAACTTGGTCATCAAGGAACCAAGTTACAAGCATTCTGGAGTGTCCACCTGCACCAAGAAAAAAAAGACAGTCAAATTCATCAATTTCATCCCACATGATGATGAAAGCTTTAACCATTGATGATCATGATCAGTTGAGCTTCTATGAAGAGGTAGAGCCAAGGGAGGTAGAACTCTTCTTCCAATCCATAAATGACTTTAACAGGGTTAACAAGTGATGATGCATAACTGTATGAAATTTGTTGTTCTTGTTGTTCTAATTTGATGGTCTCACTGTATAATTTTTCAGTCCTGTTAGGATTTTAGTATGATTGTTGTTCATGTAAGATTAACTTCCATTTGACTTAGAAGATCACAAGGTAGAAACTATATGGATGATGAAAATGTGTTTGAAGTTTAATTCATGTAATTTTTTTGAGGTTTTTTTTTATGATAATATGAAACTTGAGTTTTTTTTTTTAAACATATCATTGGAGACATGAAATACAGCATGGTACCTAGATAATATGGTGGATGTTTGTTTCATAACAAGGTGGGTGTTTTTTTTATTGGATTTATGATAAATTCTGTTATTATTTTAGAATATAAATTTATTCATAGTGTATTCTATAGAATTGAGTTGTAGGAATATATTCTATTGGAATTTTAAAAAGTTTTTTTTTTTATAGAACATTTATGTGGTATTCAATTAATTTTGAAACATTAACAAAAAGTTACCATATTTATTCAAGACAGGATAAAATTTAGTGATATAGAATTGAAATTTTAAAAGACTGAAGAATGATTGTCTGTTATTTAAAATCATGTGAATTTTAATTAATTTTTGTGTGATTTTTTATGTGTTGATATTAATATCAATGTCATGAAAAAATTGCACCCAAAATTATGTGAAATGTTATACTTCTATTTATATTTGTTTAATCTCATTAATGATAATAGTTTATCTCCTAATTTCAAAGAATTTTCTACATCAAAATATCTAGATTCTTATATTTTCTGCATTATTGTTTTTTATACTCAATGTATGAGTTATTGTTATTATAATAATAAATTATTGTTGGATCAATGAATTTTTCTTTTTTAATTTCACTTGTATATGTGATGGTATTCTATGTCTTTGAGTTTTTAACATAATTTTTAAGACCTGATAAAATTTTAGCTACATGATCAAGACTTGTTTATCATCAACTAGATAAAAAATGCAGTTATTCATAATTATATAGATTTCACAAACAAGAGAAGGACAAAAATTAATGAAAAAAAAAGGAATGTAGTAATGAAACATGTTAGGTGCTAAAAAATTCTTATGTATGTACATCAATTTTATAAATAATATTGTACTTGTACTTTTAGAATCATAATATAAATAATGTACATAATAAATACATCATAAGATTATACAAATATCTTCTTAAATTATATAAGATAATTTTGTTTTTTATTTCTTTTAGAAATAAAGTAAGGAAGTCCTGACGAACTAGAACTTGTTTTTTATAATTTATCCATATAGCAGCATAGTTCCTATCATTCTGAATATGGGTGATTATTTAAATGTGTTTTTATTTTAATATTCTTGTAAGATTTTTTTTCTTTTTTATTTGTCTTTTTTCTAAATAATGGGCTAGTACCTAATATCAAATGTTATTTTTATCTTTGATGATTTAGTGTAATGTCTACTGAAATGTACTTTGTTTTACGTAATTTTGAACCATAAATAACAATCCATTTCACCCTTTTTAAAGGTTAAGATATAAAACACTTATGAATCATTTTAAATATATGAATTTTTTCTAAAGCTTGTAAATCCATAATTCTTTGGAATCTTACAATTTCATATTTTATAAATTTTTTACATTATAAATTACAAAATTTCAACGATGAAAGTATTTTTAAAAAATCTTAAGAAAATTACTACTTTCTTACAATATTTTTATTCCCGTACGTAAAAAAAATTGAAATCTCAATTGATTTTATTCCCGTAAAGTAAGAAATGTATGTCTTTGTTTTTTTTAAATCTATTTCTAACCAATTCGAGACTTGTATGATATAGAATATGAACTGTGTCGTGTTGTTTTTGTATGAGTTTAAATGTTTATTTGATTTTGCTTTTAGTTTCTTTTAAGAGGAAAATGTATACAAATGAAATAGGTGTCCTTCATTTGAACTACGTCACTGGATTAGGATTGTAGAAAACTGAGTGTCTCTTTTAAGAGTTTCGATACATTTTTTTCTGATGGTTTGGGTCGGCCATTTGTTTGCAATCAAAATTAACCTATCAACTTGAAAAAGCATTATACCGAAACAAAATATCAATGTCAAATAGTTACAGGAAAAAATGTTTTTGTATATCGTACATGACCCAAACGTGAATAAATCACTCACTTGTCACGTAAATGTTGTGCTTATTCCTTATTCAAAAAATCAACACACAATACGCTGAAAACAGAAAATGCAAATATATAACAACTTGTGTGATTTTTTATCTAAATCAAAAATCAAAAAGGGAATCTCAAATAAAATACTTTTATTCATTTCAGAATCATGGCAATCAGAAGAGCCATCAGGTTTTCATTGGTACACTCACATAAATACAGTAATCACGGAATGAACAAAAAATTATTAAAAAAGAAGTACCTGGAAACGCCAGGAGAAAGAAACTGTTACGACCTGTATTCTGTATGTGACCCTATAATGTCAAAACTATTGTATAGAATAAGCACGTATCACTTCCACCACTGGTGCTTGACACATTGGACACTTTCTTCTACTTTGGTGCAAATCATTTGCACATTTTGAACATGTGCACATATGCCCACATCTGCAAGACAAATACAACAGTAATATTTAAGTGATTTAGATCAGATACAAATAAGATTACTGATTTGTCAAAGTGACACTGAATAGCACCTGTACAACAAAGAATCAATATTGCTTTCACAGCATATACAACAAACTCCTTTCCTCACACATTCCCATTTAGATTTATCCTCTGGTGAGACACGCTCATGTGTTCCTATGACGAATCGAAGACTATCAGTTCAAAATTATTCTCCCATAGGTAATAAAGTCAAGTTTAAAGGCTGTTGAAAAATCTAATGAATACGGAAAGCACAAAAGCAATCTGACCTGATGAACCAGTTGAGCGATTTAAGGCTGCAGAGACTTCTTGTCTTATTGAGCGTTGTAACTCAAGCTGCATATCCATACAGGCTTCCAGCATTCTTTGCATATTATTCATCCTTTGCTGTAGCCTAACCATGTCAATTCTTAAGTCATTAACAATATCCCACTCCTGCCAAAAAAAAAGTCCAGTCAGAAAATTATTAATGTAATAACACGATTATGAAATGGGAAAGATAGGCACTTGAATGTCAAGACTATGGAGTACATCAGCTAAAGAAAAGCAGTTATGTCCCGCAAATGAACGCACAATTCCTAGGCGCTGATTATTTATGTCACTCTGTGACCAATTGTCATGGCGAGAGTGCCGATCCCATAAAGGCTGAGGCGGAGGTGTTGGTGGCAAGGGACGGTGGTCAAGTGAGCTATTAACAGTACCCTGAGGACCAACAACTGGATCCCTAGTCTCTTGTCCAGAGTCTTGTTCTGCCAAGGGAGAAGAAGGGGTTGTTTCTTGCAGTTCCCATTCAACATGAGCGTTACCTTGCCTTTCAACATACGACTGTATCAACTGGTCAAGACTTTCACGAAAACTGCTGCGAAGGAGGTTTGAGACACTTCTCCTGCCAGAGGAAAAGAATTATTTATTCTAATTTACTTGTTTCGTTTTCAAAAGAGTTTGACTGAAATACTCCAATCATATCAACGTACCTACTTAGCAATTCCCTGAGTTCAACGCTATACACATTGTCATCTTCGGGAAAATAAAACCCATGAATTCTACCAACTGGAGCTACTTCATTATCAGAAGGTCCTCCTAACCAAATTTCCACAGCCTCTTGAAAGCCACCATCCTCTTGCCACGCTTCAGGGGCTTCTTGCTCTTGCATACGAGAATTTTCTCCATCTTCGCTACCCAATATGTTTTGGGGCCATTCATTTGTAGTATTACTGAGCTGATGAACATCCACACTTTGATGCCAGTCACTTCCGTCATTTTCAATAATAACTTCTTCCTGTTGTTCTACTTCCAGAGCAATAGATTCAATCAAATTCACATCACCAACGATATTGCTATATACACGATCATCCTGATTTGATAAATTGCTTTCGTCATTAGTTATATCTCCCCACTGAGATTGCTCAGTAGGTACCTCGCTTAACTCTTGTATGTTGTCATCCTCTATATCTTCAATTTGCAAACTTTGTTGGGAAAGGTCATTAGAAGAATCTTCAGCTGGCATCGTAGCAACAGTTTGTCCAGTGTCATCTCCTCTTTCAACTCTGATACTGGAAGATGATTCCCGATCAATTGTTTCTATATGAGCGGCAGAGCCTTGCCAGTCTAATTTCTCACAAGGGGTTCCTTGTGAACAGATCTGATCACATGGTATCTCAAGTCCGTCACTTCCATTGTTAATAGGCCGGGATTGTTCAGAATGTACAGTTGGAACGGCTTGTGAACTGCTAGCTCCAGTTTGTTCAATTGCATTAACATCAATATCACTCTCGGAAGAGGTATCAGATAGGTTACTGGTTGCTTGACTGCAACCAAAACTGTCCTTTCTGAAAAAGAATCCTTCTCTGATCATAAAACAAGTTAACCTTATTAGTACAAAGCATATATATATATAAAATTAACATGAAGGAAGGAAAACTTACTGGGAATTTTATGCAATAAAGCTAAAGCAACAAATAAAAGTTACACTTTCATTTGGTCCAATGGGAAATACGGTAGAGAATTTTTTTTTTTACATAACAGTAATTTTAAAATGATCTTCATCCACCGGTTTCCTTAAACCCTATGTCTGCCTTTCTCAACAAAATACACACTACAACCTATTATAATTCACATAAATTCTGTCATGGTTTTGGTTTTTTTATTAAAACGATAAACCTCTCTTTTGAGCTTTAAAAATACAATCTTCATAAAGTAAGATTATGGGCAGAACTGCATGAAACAAACCACAAAAAGGATGTATTAATAGAAACATATCAATTTTAAATGAAAAATAAATAAAAAAAGAGTTAGAACTGCGCGTGGCCATTTGATTTGTTTTCACCTGTATCTACAAAATTGTCAAATTGTTCTGATTTTGCTTCCTGTAAGTGAAAACGAAAAAAAATTTCTCAAACCAAAAACACTCCTTGATTTTCTTATTAAAAATAATCACCTTCATTTCAAATTTACTGTACTATTTAGAAGTTTTTCAAATGTATCAATATACTCTAGGCGATCCTCGCCATATTCTTGCTTTACTGTCTCCTTCCGTAAAATATGCATATAATAGCAGTCTTTTCTTTTATCAAGTGAACACATTTTTAAACAAACAAATACAGCCGGTGTGTACCAATACGGGTGAGGGGAATAGCAGAATCTCAGTATGCATCAGCTATATGAATCCAGAATAGAAAAGAAAGTTAAATAGAAAAGTCAAGTGAGAAAGAAAGAAATCCAGAATACTTCACATAAAAAATAAGTTTAGTTTCTTTTCAACTTAATGGCAACATGAACGGCATACCTTAGACCTGATACAGTCTGCTTCTGTCTCAATAAGCCTAATTCACTTTCTGCAATGGAAGTGGACCTGTTATTACCAATCGATCTATCATTTCTCAAGAACCTGCCTCTAAGCAAGGCCTGAAAATATGTTAACAAACAATCATCAATTGCAACATCAAAGCCCGGATTCAAACCAAGTCCTAGATTTTAAATTCATTGTTCAAATGTATTCAAACGTATGGTATTTCCCCTTTGTTCTTTCCTAGGTTTCCTCCTTATACTAGAAAATTTTCTATTCTTCATATAATACAATTCTCCATTCACTATGCCTGTGATGAAATTATTACGCTTCAGCTTCCCTACAAATTTGAGCATAAAATACAACCAATTGTTACAAGTTACCCTAAATTTATTACACTTCAAGTTCACTTAAGAGTACCTTCCAACACTAACTCAATAAAGTCAAATATTTTACGAATTACATTAGGGGGGAAATATTCAACATCCACAAATCATACTCTGTGATGCCGGAATAGTAAAAAGAACTAAGGCTTAAAGATATCCATTTAGGACACTAACCTGAATACGATTACGATGGGGGAAATGAGATACAACCCGATGGTCCAACAATTCCTGAACTTCTCTTTGTCTTTCCATCTGGGCCTTCTTAAGCATATCAAGCAGCACCTGTCGGCCACATAATTTACGGATTCCCCTCCGTGCATGCTCAGCTTGACCGTCGTTCTGATTAATAAATCCATCACGAACACATTCAATTTGGGTACCAGTTTCAGAAGATTGTTCTTCCCTATTTTCCCCAGAAGAAACACCTCTCTGTGGGCTACTCGTCTGCACCCACTCCCTTATGATACTCACTCCTTCCTGATCAGTTTCCCCGCCCCTTTCCTGCTCAGTTTCCCCGCGCCATTCTCCTCTGTTTCCTTGGGAATTATTCGATGCACGATCCCTAGAACCACTATTCATCCACTCCCTGAATATTTGCCTCACTCTTTCCCTTTCAACTTCTCCAAAATCAGAGGAGTTTTCGTGGCTAGAATTATTCAATTCCTCTTGTTCGTCATGGAACTCATTCTGACTTTGTGACCAGGTCTCAGAATCATTCTCTCCCAAACCTGCATCTTCTATCACACGTCCTTCTCTCTGGTTGCTATATGGCATATTTTCCTGCGAGGAGTCCACAACCACCTCATCACTCGTTTGTTGAAGTAAAACCTCCCCAGGTCTTCCTTGAACTGGTCTTACTGCCTGCTCATCCTCAATCTCTCTCCACATTTGCATGACCGAAGACGACCGGGTGCCTCCCATCCCTCCATCTCCTTGCCTCCCAGGTGACTGAGAAAGGGATTCCCTCAGGAAAGTAGATTCGAGCGCAGTCACATTATGCACACCCGCAACCGCCATTTCTAATTTAGTTTCATAACAAGCACATAGATCTTTTCAATCCATCTGACTCAAATGCACTAAAACTTGCATATCAAGTGGGGAAATCAAAGTTACTCAGAAACAGGCCTTACATTTCCATGGATTTGAATCACTTTTGCCATTATCATTCCTCTCCCTGATATCGTCGTCCTCGTCCTCGTCGTCAGTATTACTGTAGTCAAGAAAAATAACTCAAACTCCGAATTTCGAAAAAACTTCAACGAAAGGAATTACTGCTTACTCTACCTTACCTTAGCCTGCAAAAAACAAATATAATAATAATAATAATTAAGGAATACCAAATCATTCAATTCTTATTCTCTGAAAAAAATAGTGCTTATAAAAATAAAAATAAAAAACTCTAAAAATTAGCTTGTCGATAACAAAAATAATCAACATGAGTCTGAGAGTTTTCATACTGGCTATAATTCTAAGCTAATATTGTCGAAGAATGAGAAACTCATAATATCACGCACGAGATGTCTATACCTCGGCGTGAAGGGGGTGTGTTGGAAGTCCCACATCGACTAGAGATAAGGCCAAATTATAATATATAAGTGAGGTGCAAACCTCACCTTACAAGCCGGTTCTGTGGGGATGAGTTAGGCATAAACTCACTTTCTAATATGGTATCAGAGCCATGGTCAGAGCCTATCCTAGCGAGTTCTAAGTGGGCATTCTATTCTTCTATTCCACCCGCTATCGGGCCGTTATCGGACCACCCAATTTCTACTATCACGCACGAGATGTCTATACCTCGGCGTGAAGGGGGTGTGTTGGAAGTCCCACATCGACTAGAGATAAGGCCAAATTATAATATATAAATGAGGTGCAAACCTCACCTTCAAAGCCGGTTTTGTGGGGTTGAGTTAGGCTTAAAAACCCACTTTCTAATATGGTATCAGAACCAGGTCAGAGCCTATCCTAGCGAGTTCTAAGTGGGCATTCTATTCTTCTATTCCACCCGCTATCGGGCCGTTATCGGACCACCCAATTTCTACTATCACGCACGAGATGTCTATACCTCGGCGTGAAGGGGGTGTGTTGGAAGTCCCACATCGACTAGAGATAAGGCCAAATTATAATATATAAATGAGGTGCAAACCTCACCTTACAAGCCGGTTTTGTGGGGATGAGTTAGGCATAAACTCACTTTCTAATATTTTCAATAGTAAACAAAGCAAAAGTCTCCACACAGAAACTGAGTGTAAAACATTTGAGTATTGGAAGAAAATTCAGCACTGAAGCTCGAGACTGAGCATGAAACATGGAAAAGGAACGTACCCAAGAAGTTCCGCCTTCGATTTCGAAGTAAAGAAAAAGTAACCTAATCTAAAAAAAACAAAAATCAGAGAGAGAGAATTTTCAAAGACACAGCGGAGACTGGTACAGAGAGAGAGAGAGAGAGGGAAGAGCTGCGAATTTAGAAAAGATTGATATATGCGGACACGTCAGCGTCTGCGTGACTTTTCTTCCTTAGATAAAGCAGCTATCATTCCGATGCCACGTGGCGCTTTCTCTTTTGTTCCGGGCAATTGACGAAACGTTCCAAATCTTAAATCGAACGTGAAGTTTGGTGGAAGCCAATTCCCGAACGACGCCGTCTCGGTATGTTATATTTTACAGTTATACTTCCACATCTTCAAATCTTTTTCTATAATTTTCCTTGCAACCAGAACATTTAATTATTTAATGTTGTCGTTTTTTCTCCACCAAACACAAACATCTTACGACAGTAAAAATCAGAAACGTCACGCCAAATCAGAAACATGTCACAATAACTGAATTGAATTTAGACTATATTAACTTTTCAGATAAGAACAATTCAAGAAAAATAAAAAGAGCTTATAGTTTTTTCTTTCCATAAATAAAACCTTAACAGAATTAGATACTATCCCTTCTGTGGTTAAAACGTCACAAAATTGAGTAACTACTTACGACTGTACACATAAATAATTTATCACTTTAATTATTATTTTCTTGCACAAAAACTCCTTTATGGCTTTTCATCATACATGCATGTTTACGTTTTATTTTTATATGTTATCTCCAATTAATTATCCAGATTGAATTATTACACTTACCCCAGGTCAAATAAAGTTGCCACCACAAAGTGGGGGTCTAGGTTACCTATTAATACTATAAATTCACTTGTAAAATAAACCATAAAGTATAAAATTCAGGTCCAGGGAAATGTTATAATCGCGGAATAAGAGGAAAAGCTAATTAATCAACCCGTTTTCACAAAGTAAAAAAAATTATTGTCAATCATTAGATCATTTCTTCAATCATACACACACATTATATATATATATATATATATATATATATATATATATATATATATATATATATATATATATGAACATATATAATATAACTGTAAAAGAGGCAAATTAATCATCACATGGAGTAGTTAAAGATTAGTCAATGTTTTTCCACCGTCTAAATATTGCAAAACTTGGTCTAATCTAGAGTGTGGCCATTTAAGTAGAAGTTACACTATGTACATGACAAGAATTAGAACTATGTAAAGAAATGTTCAATAAAAACCAATTAATTATGAGATGATTTTTAATATAATATGAAGATGGTTAAAAAAAAGTAAAAAAATTACATTTTGACACCGCTAAAAAAATTACTTTTGCTTTACAGTCTACTATGATAATATGATAATATATATTAAAATGTTAAACATAAAACAAAATAAATATGGTTATTCTGAATTATTATATGAGCTAAAAAAATAAGTCTTTAGCTGGCTTTGAAGAAGAAGGTAGGTGATGATGATGTTAAGAAAAGGCTGCATCCAACACATGATACTTTTGTGGAGGCAGAACTAACTTTAAAACATTGGTTGATTTGAGTTCTTAAAATCAGTGGATAGATTCGGATATGGGTTAGTTTAGTATTGATTAGTTGAAGAAAAAGTTATACAAACATAGATGCTAAACATGTCTACTAAAGCTGCTTCAAGGTAATCATAAGCTTGCTTTGTATAAACATATATATACAGAGAGAGAGAGAGAGAGAGAGAAGAACAGATGTTTATTAGAAATTAAGGGAAATTGGAAAAGTGGTTCTCTCCCCCAAAGAAAAAACAGACAAGAAAAGCACGTCCCCTGCTAAATTTTAAGGTCCCTTGTCTTGCCCCACTTTTCTGCCTCTGGTTTATGATTGTCTTTGTTAATTGACAAATTTTCGAACACATTGCATGCATGCTCCGAAAGAAGCGGGAATAGTCATGTTCCTTTGTCTTCATGTTTCACCATCGATCACAACTCAAATCAGATATTTTACTGGTAGATGAACGTGCAATATGCAGATATATATATATATATATATATATATATATATATATATATATATATATATATATATATATATATATATATATATTAGAGACTTATATATACATATATACTTTTCAATTGCACTTATTTTTGTTACTTGTAACTCCACTTTAAATAATGTCTTGAATGTTTCTCAAAAAGCTCCATGTGCATGATCTACCATTAATTGGACTAGAAAAATCTATAAATATGTGCCCAACAGAAGAAAGAAATCTTGAATACCAACTATATATTGGAAAAAACAAAAGCGACTGGTATTTGATAAAAAAAAAATATAATAATGGATGAGCTTAAGCCTT
The DNA here is from genome assembly GCF_016808095.1 of Vigna angularis. Classification (NCBI taxonomy): domain Eukaryota; kingdom Viridiplantae; phylum Streptophyta; class Magnoliopsida; order Fabales; family Fabaceae; genus Vigna; species Vigna angularis. The sequence goes on along the minus strand of NC_068980.1, from coordinate 5,290,075 downwards.
TTTTGTTTTTTTCTAGTTTTTGTTAGCAATATTCATAATCTAACAGTTATGTTTACGAATTTGGAAGAGAATAAAAGAAAGCTAAAATTTAAAATGTATAAAAAAAATCGTTTTTCATGCTCTTAATATTTTATAATCTCGTTTTATTTTTTTCTTTAACTTTATCTGATTGGCATTACTTGGTGCAATGGGGGTACCGAAAGATAAAATGACTGGAGGAAAAGTGTGTGTGCTCTTCTGAAAATCACCAAACATGCCAAAGTTCATATTATTTCAGTGTGAAGTGGATGTGAAATGATGTAGGGCATGGACCAGAACCACCTCCACGAACATGCTTACTTACTTCATTCAAAAATTATATATCGCATTTTAAATGTTATTTTGTATCTTTTTAATGTAAATTTACGGTCCAATTATACTAAGTCAGATGTAAAAACATAAATTTAAGTGAAATTTGTTGGAAATTCAAGTGTGAGTTTAAGTCTGATATTAGATAGAAATGAAAAAGTAAAACACTATATAAAAATCAAAAACTCGTTAACTCGTTGTAAGGTTTTGGATAGAGAATGGTGTCAATCCTTGATATAGTTTGACTCATATCTCATTTGGTATTGTATCTTCCGGAACTTCTTTTTTAAAAAGAGTTAATGAATAGGGAGCCGAACTTAAAATAGTTAAACTACAATGGAAAATAATTGAGTCCTACATACATGAATTGAAGTCTAATAAAGGCTTAAAATTATATTTTCTAGTTTTTTTTAACTTTAATACCCTTAAACCTATACAACTCAATTTACTTTCTGAGTGACTCAACCTTTATCCTAAATTTGACTTTTGTATTCACAACTCATTTTTTCAACTTTAAAAAATCCTTTCATTTGATATTCAACACACAAAACTAAAACAAGTTCATAAACACCATTTCATTTAGCTATTTTCATTCGTGGTAGAAATGAATCAAGGTGAGAATTGAGATTTGGTTTTGATTTTAAATGTTATGAAAGTTTAAAAGATGCAAACTTTTTTTACCACTACAACATATTCATATAATAACAAACACAATATACAAATAAGGAGACGTTCATGCAAAGTTATGACTAAGTTTTTCATAAAACAATCACGGTCACAAACGAATATGTAAAATTTATCAAACAACCTCAACAAATTAGACAAAAGGTTGTCTCATGAAAAGTCCGCCACTGAAGAAAAAAAACTTGGTAAATGAATCTCCAAACCAACACCATTTCGTCACTGGATAACAAACTATATCTTTGCAAAAACGTTTTCGAAGTGTTTTGAGACAATAAAAAATGAATAGAAGAACCTAGATATGATATTTAGTAAAAGTTGATGTCAAACTCTACAATGTGCAACGTAAAATAAATAATTTATATAAGATACTATGAAGTCCAACATAAATTATCTTTTTTACTTTGACCAATAAGGAATTTAATGTACATTACTTTAATTTATTTATAAAAATATCACTACTTTTTTTTTACAAAAATTATTTCGTTGTATGACTCTGTTTATATATATATATATATATATATATATATATATATATATATATATATATATATAAAAGGTTTAATCATTCTCGCGTGGAATCTCAATTTAGTCCCTTAGTTTCTGGACTTCTTAATTGGATCTCAAATTTATGAAAATTGCAACAATTAGATCATTTCCGTTAAATTGTGTCCAACGACGTTAGTGTGTGTCTGACGTGGCACACTGTAGTCAGTTTCTTAACTGACGTGGCTGACTGAAGCAGGACAGTGAAGCACGTGGATAATAACAATTTTTTAAGTCCTCCCCACATAGTGCGACCTTATCAACCCCTGCTGAAAGGGAACCCTAGCTTTTGCAGCGTAGCCAAGCACAGCCACCACCCCAGAATCGGGAACCGCAATCACAACGTCGCACTCAACGGGGCTCTCAGTGACCAGTATTTCCCCGAATTTCCTCCTAGACTCGTACATAGACCTCCTGAAGACAACATAGTTGGGAAGTGCGAAGTATATGTGCTCGAAGATGCATTGCTTTGTCTCCTGATGAGTCACGAGGCAGAGGGATTGGATTCCCGTGTGGTCCACCACCACAACCTCACCTGGGTTCACCTCTCTCTCATACGTCGCATCGATCAAATCCAGCGCGCATGTCTCCGAGGCGAAAACCATAGCGCCGTTCTTTCTCCTTCCCATCACCAAAGGTCGGAACCCGAAGGGGTCCCTCACAGCCACCAGCTTGTCCTCCGTGAGGAACACCAGGGAGTACGCCCCCTTCAGATTCTCGCAGGCATCCACGACTCTGAGTAGGAAAGGTCTGTGCTTGGAGGTGGCAATCAGGTGGAGCACGACCTCGGTGTCGGAGGTCATGTTGAAGATGGACCCATTGTCTTCCAGTTTGGAGCGGTAGTTCACGAAGTTTCCATTGTGCGCGACGGCGACGGAGCCGAAACGGTAGCCGGCGACGAAGGGTTGGACGCTCACGAGCTTGGAGTGGCCAGCGGTGGAGTAGCGGACGTTGGCAATGGCGCAGGAGCCGGGCAACTCAGATAACTTCGATTAAACCCTAAATACCCAAATTGATACCCCAATTTGTGAAATGGAATGAACTTTGGACGAACCGAACCCTAGAAGTACTCAGAACAATCCCAATCCCTAATTCGATCAATTCAAAATATGAATCCCCATTTTGGTTTAAAACGTTTATTTTCTTTTTAATTAAAAAATTGTTATTATCCACGTGCTTCACTGTCCTGCTTCAGTCAGCCACGTCAGTTAAGAAACTGACTACAGTGTGCCACGTCAGACACACACTAACGCCGTTGGACACAATTTAACGAAAAGGATCCAATTGTTGCAATTTTCATAAATTTGGGACCCAATTGAGAAGTCCAGAAACTAAGGGACTAAATTGAGATTTCACGCGAAAATAAGGACTTCGTAAATGATTAAACCTATATATAATTCAAATGTTACTATGTGCAATTCCTATCGCCATACCTTTCAATGGTATTTCCAACACTTTATTCAAATAATTTTTGTCTGGTCTATTTTCTCTTAAGAGAACCTCATGAATATCTGAAAGATAATCAAATAATTAAATAAACGTTGCCTTCAAAAGTTATACATAAGACTAAATAAAGATATAATATTAATTGCACCAAACTTTTTCTTTCAATGTATACTAAATTCAGGTTCATTTCAAAACAGGGCCACATGGAATTGGTCCGTTACACCGGACACAGCTACGTATTGCAAGCCCCACGAAACCGCAGCTTGATCATGGATGGAGGGTATATGGATGCATCACGTATCACTAATTTTAGGGGTATAGTTTTTGCCAATTTAATCTAAAACAATTGGAAATTCACGGAAAGTAAATTATATATATAACATTTAATTGATTGATTAGATTTGCATTTGGAATTAAAAATGAAATGAAAACTGGAATACTGTGTGTGTTTCTCAGTGTCTTCTTATATTTTTCTATAATAACTCATGTTCCATAAATTAAAAGTGTGTACAATATCAAGGAAGAGGTTTATGGGAGAGACACAAGATATTTGAGCTCAACCATATAAGCATCACTCTTTATTCAAAATCTTAATGTAATGAGTTAATGGGTCTTTCACTTTTATACACAGCTTTACTTTTTCATTTTTATCCAATGTATGACTTGGACTCACACTTAGAATCCCAACAATCTCCTCCTTAAGGGTGAGTTCCTTTACATTGGTACATTCTCCCTCCAACGGAAGCATTCCCAACCAACCACAACCACGAGTATCCCTTCGTAGGTTTTGATACTACTGTTGAGTCTATCAAGGAAGAGATTTACCGGGGAGACACAAACACCAATGACATATGAGTCCAACCATATAAAAGATTGACATCATTCTCTACCCAAAATTTTAAGACAATGCGTTAATGAGTTTTTCACCTTTATATAATACTTTATATTTTTATTTTTATCCAATGTGTGACTTCGACTCACACTTGATAAAACGTAACAAAAATATAAAAGCACACCAAGAAAGATTTGTCGGGCAGTTATCTATAAAAAGTTTGGAATCTAATGTGTGAAATTGCGCTACACACAGGAAAAGAACTAATTTTGTCACTTTTTGAGATTGGAATAGAATTAATCAACGAATAGGTGTGATCGAAAACAAAATGTGAGATTTGTGATGGGAATGGACAAAAGGGTTTAGAAGATAAACCGTGTTAGGAGATGTCACTTTCGATTGGGTAATTAATATATTGGTTTGCTTGTGATGGCTATTTCCTCTAATGATTGCATTTTTCATTTTGATGGGGCCTTTCATCATTACTCCAAAGCTTATTCAATTCAAAGGATTAGTTGTCACCGGTGAAGCCCCACCACCAACTACTCTTCACCGGCAACCTACACATCTCTCCTTTCTCCTACCCTTTGTAGTGCTCATACTTTTTAAGACACCTTTCAACCTATAACTATGTTTCCATTATTTACTTTCTTTTCGTCAATGGAATTCTCATGCATCTTCGATTGGATCACAGATTGCTGCCCAAAGATCATTTCTTCTGCACCCCTCTTATTTTTTTCTGCACCCATAATTACTCACATTGTTTGTCACTCAAATCACATGGAAGCATGAAGGCCGAGAGGAAGGTCCGTATGAAGAAGGAGGAAAAAAGTTTAGGGTTTTTAATATATTTTATTCAGGGATAAAATGGGGATAAAATTATTATATGGATGTGCAGAAAGAAAAAAGGGAGGTGAGGAAGAAATGGCCGAATGTAAAAATAGGTTTCTTTACAATTAGGTCAAGTACTGTTCAAACGGGCCTGTCTTTTCCATCCTTATAAAGGTGTTTCACTCTCCAACCCCTTCATCTACACCTCTAAAATTTTGCAAAATACCTAAATTACCCGTAATTAAAAAACTTTCAATATTTAAAAAAACGAAAAAGTAATCAAATATTTTTTTTATTATTGTCAGTGTATACATATATTCTTTTCTCCCGTCTCATTTCTCTCTCTCACATCTCATTGAAATTTTTTATATTAATTTTACATACCAATTTTTTTAAAATAAATTAAGAAACTCATACAATTTATTTTATAACAAAATTAAAAATTAATAAAATGAATTAAATATCTATAATTAAATTATAAAATCAAAAACATAATAATAAACTTAAAAATTAAACACCAAAAACATAATAATACTTAAAACTACATAATAATTTTTATAATTTTTTATATGAATTTTAAATAAATTTATATTTTAAATAAATTTATATTTTAAATAAATTTATATTTTAAATAAATTTATATTTTAAATAAATGTATATTTTAAATAAATTTATATTTTAAATAAATTTAAAATATTCATACAAATTATTGTATATAAATTATTTATTTAAACATTTATAAATAACATAATTAAACATTTTAAATTAATGTAATAAAGTTTTACATTCAAAATAAATAAAATTTTAAACTTTAAAAAAATAAAAGATTTAAAATAAACAAACTTGATTCTATGCATCGCTTTACAACATTCATTATTTAAAAAACAAACTTTTATATCTAATGAAACAGAAATTGAGAAATATAATATGTAATAAAACATTAAATAATACATTTAAGTAATGAAATGAAATACTAAATAATATATTAAAAGTTATTATATGCATCACATTTTCGAAAGTAACGAAACTTTTACATCCATTTGGAAATGCGATTTTTATCGGTTGTCGACAATCGAGACAAAATATATCGGATATCCAGATCCGGTTTCAGATTTTCATATCTGATTTATATTGTATTGGATCTTCACATCCGATGTTGGACTTACGATGTCCATGTCCGATTTATATTTGATGTATATACACCTGAAATAGATTCTTCAAAAAAAACCCTTCAACTTCCAACAACAATCTTCCAAAATTGTTAACGAACAACAATACCACCAATTATCGGGAAGCACGTCAAGCCTCTCTCCTTCGAAGCACAATCTCCAACCTCATGTCAAGCCTTCCTCCTCGAAACACCATGTAAGACCCTGAAAATTAGAAGAAAAAGTAAGTTTTGGGTCATTAGAAGACTAAGAAACTCAAAATGTAACAAGTTGTAACAAAGTATAAATCATAGTACAAAATACAATGCTGTCAACTTTGACATGGTTTAGTATTTTAATTATTATTTTTTGTTAAAATTAGATCTTGAGTTGATTCTTCTTCCATTAGAAAGTAGACTCGAATAGCTTCGATTCGAGTACTCATATGCGTAATTCCGACTTCAGGAAGGGGTTCAACAGAACTGACAAAGTTGTCCCAGTAAGTGAACACGTTTTTAACGCGTTTTTGACGTGTTTTTGACTGTTTAAACGTGTTTTACTGTTTAAACGCGTTTTTGGCCAAATTTTGGCTATTTAAGAACGTCCCAGGGGCTGGAATGGTTTCTAAGTTGAACCAGAGGCTAGAGCACGAAGGTTTTGGAGCATAGGGACTTTAGAGCTGTGATTTGAGTCGGGGGAACGTTCGCAAAGTGTTTTCGAAAGGCTAGCTAAGGAGAAAACCGTAAAGGGAGCTAACCTTGAGTCTTTTTGTTTCTGTGTGATCTTAAATTTGGTATATGTTTAGGATTTTGATTCTCTTTATGATTTTAGAATGAAATTATGCTTTTGTTGTATCTTTTGAATTGATGTACGGTTTGGAATTGGAATATGCTTCTGTTTTGATGATTTTGAAGAGATCTTGTTCGTATTAAGTATTTTGAATCGGTGGAAGTTTTTTTTTAGGTATACGTATAGATCGAAGATTTTGAATCTGTTTATAGATTTAAAAGGAGACTAGGTTTTTGATATGAAATTTTGGATTGTACTATTTATCCGCTGCCTTTTATTTATAGGTTTAGTTTAGATGTTTATAAGACTTGGATGAATATGGGTTGTTAATAGGAGATGAGTTTTTGGACGTCTAGAAAGTCTGTATGATGAAAGGAATAGTCGGTATAGCCCGGAAAGTGAATTTTCGTGATTTTGGAATGGTAAATTCGCTTGAGCGAATGAGTCAACTCGCTGGAGCGAGTTATGCGTGACAAATTTAGTGTTTTTGATGTTTTGACGTTTTGGGAGTTTTGGATGTCCGTTTTGGACGTTCTTTAGGTCGATATGGGGGTTTTTAACTCTTCCGGAGCCATTGGTGGAGGTATCCAAGCTGTTTGAACTACTTAAGGGTTCGAATTAATAGACCATAAAGAGTTATGTGTTAATAAGTGATGTTTTATGTGAGGATGTGAAATGTCTGAGTATGTAAGAGTTATTTTCTTGAGATGTGACTAAAGATGATAATATGTTGACATGTGTATTTATGAATGGAAAGTGTGGAATAGAGTTATAAGGAGGAACTCCTTGTTGTTTTTGTGTCAAGTACTGTACGTATGAATGTAGGAACTCCGATTTAGGGGTTCATTCTTATGCTCTCAATAGTCTTGATCTCACTTAGAGAGAAAGCTATATGGTGGAGAGTGGGGAAATCCTTACCGAAGATCCACAGTGGGGTGGACAGAGTAGGAAGGATGTAGCTTCAGTGGTGGTATTCATATCCGAAGTTCCAGCTTGGGGAACAGAGTAGGATAGAATAATTGAGCTAGCGAATAAGTGCATCCATATCCGAAGATCCAGTTTGGGGAACAGAGTAGGATAGGATGTAGCTGAGTAAAGTACCACTGTAAGTGTAGAACTAGCTAAGAGTTCAATATTCATACGATTATTTGGATGAGTGAGTTTACGATGATTATGGTATGTTTAGTGTATTATTGAGTAATTTAACTTGTAAGTTGGAAATGTGGTTATTAATTTAATTTACCATAACATTTTATGTTGCATTAGCTCACCCTTGCTTTGTCTGTTGTGTGGTTGTTATTTTGTGTTATGTATTTTGTCTGGCGATGATCATCCGGTGGATCGGAGCAAAAATTGGTGATATGCCGGTGGAGCAAGCATTAGATGGAGGATCGACTGAAGCTTAGTTATAAGAATGAGACTTATATTTTTAGTCTCTATTTTAAGCGTGAATTGTATTTAGTTTGAAATTTGAGTGAGGGTTTGTATAATAATGAGGAAAACTGTTATTCCTCCTTCTATCAACTGTTCTATTGTATCAATGATGTAAGAACTCTATTATAGTTTAATGCTATAATTATTGGGGTGTTACATTAATGGTATCAGAGCAGTTCTTTCTCTAAGAATCCTGTAGGTTATGAAGATATCATGTTTCAGTTGTGTGATCTTAGTTGTGTCTTCCGATTATAGGAATTAATCTTTAGATTAATGGTTCCTCTCTTTGGACAGAACCATGGCATCCAGACCATCTCCTCCTCTTTCACCTGTACGGTCTGATGTTTCTAATCTGGTAAGAGTAATGGAATCATTTGTGGTGGCGATGCAGCAGCAGAATGCATCCTTGATGCAACAAAACACAATTGCGTTACAACAATTGGAAGCTGCTAGGGTGTCAGCCGAGGCACACCAGAGACAATATGTGGAATTAATGAACAGTGGTGCAAGAATTTCCACTGACCATTTTTATATTCCACCTACTCCAATTCAAGAATGGAGCCTAGAGAATTTTCTTCAACACCATCCAGCTAAATTCTGTGGCAATACTAGTGCCGATGAAGCAGACCAATGGTTTAGAGATATGGAGAGGATTTTCAATGCCAAAAACTGCCCAGAAGAGAATAGATTGGCTTATACTGAATATTTATTGTCAGGAGAGGCCAGTCACTGGTGGACCAGTACGAGGACATTGTTGGAAAGGAGTGGTACCTCGATCACCTGGAACTTATTCCAGAAGAAGTTCTATGCTGAATATTTCCCTGACAGTGTAAGATTTACCAAAGAAGTGGAGTTTCTTTAGTTAGTGCAAGGGGGAATGTCCGTGATGGAATATGCTGATAAGTTTAAGCATATGATCCGCTTCCACACTCTGGATATGGATGAAGAATGGCAATGTAGGAAGTTTGAAAATGGCCTTGGAGGAGATATCAAATTGCTAGTAAAAGGTTTATGTATTAAGGAGTTTCCTACATTAGTGGAGAGGGCCAAAGTGTTAGAAAAGACCAAGAATGAAGTGCAAGGTCAACAAAGACAGCCACAGAGGATTGGTGGACCATCTGGGTCCAAGTTCAGTCATGGAGACAAGAGGAAGCCCTATTCTAAACCTCCATTTCAAGCATTCAAAGGAACTTCGTTTCATCCATCAGGTCAAGTAGGACAATCTAGCGTGGTGAAGTGTTTTCGCTATGGAGGACCACATTATAAGTTTGTTTGCCCTCAGTTAGTTGGTCCTATGAAGTGTTATACCTACGGGAAGGAGGGACATTTTGCCAGGAATTGTCCCACATCTGAAGGATCAAGGCTTCAACAACCAACTAATCAGCCTCAACAGATGGCAGATACCAAACCTCAGGCTGTGGGCAGAGTGTATGCGATGACCGGAGCGGAGGCAACTGGGCCAGGTAATCTTATCATAGGCAATTGTTTATTGTTTGGGAAAGCTTGTTGTGTTTTGTTTGATTCCGGAGCTACGCACTCCTTTGTGTCTGATGATTGTGTGCGAGAGTTGGGACTGCCTGTGAGTGAGCTACATTATGACTTAATAATATCTACTCCAGCTTCTGGCTTAGTTAAGACATCTCTAGCATGTACTAGATGTCCTGTAGTAGTAGAAGGATGTCAATTTAGAGTTAATCTTATCTGTTTACCTCTACAAGGTTTAGAGGTAATTTTAGGAATGGATTGGCTAACTTCCAATCACATTCTCCTAGACTGCGGTGCAAAGAGATTGTTATTTCCTCAAGAGGAAGAGTCGAGGATATTATCTTCGGGGAAATTGTGGCGCGAAGTACAAGAAGGGTCGTGTTGCTTCATAGTGTTGACACACATAGAGGTTAACCAGAGTGGAGGGAGCATAGATCACTTAGTGGTGAGTGATTTCATGGATGTGTTTCCTGAAGATGTACCGGGACTGCCTCCTCAAAGAGAGATTGAGTTCTCAATTGATCTGATACCAGGCACCAGACCAGTATCAATTGCTCCGTATCGGATGGCTCCAGCTGAATTAGAAGAATTGAAAAAGCAGATAGAAGACTTGCTTGAGAAGCAATTTATCAGACCAAGTATTTCACCTTGGGGTGCGCCAGTGTTGTTGGTCAAGAAGAAGGATGGGAGCTCCAGATTGTGTGTGGATTACAGATAGCTGAATAAGTTGACTATCAAGAACAAATACTCGTTGCCAAGAATCGCCGACTTAATGGATCAGTTACATGGAGCGAAAGTGTTTTCGAAAATTGATCTACGATCAGGTTATCATCAGGTTTTAGTAAAGGCAGAAGATGTACAAAAGACTGCTTTCAGGTCCAGATATGGACATTATGAATACGTGGTTATGCCTTTTGGTGTAACCAACGCTCCCGCTGTATTCATGGACTATATGAATAGAATATTCAGACCTTTCTTAGATAAGTTTGTCGTAGTCTTCATAGTCGACATTCTTATATACTCCAAGACTCGGGAAGAACACGTGGATCACCTTCGAACAGTTCTTGAGGTGTTAAGAGATAAAAAGTTGTACGCCAAGTTGTCCAAATGTGAGTTTTGGATGAAAGAGGTGCAATTTTTGGGACATGTCATATCGGCTGGTGGAATATCTGTGGATCCGGCTAAGGTCGAAGCTGTGCTTCAATGGGAGAGACCTAAGTCCGTAACTGAGATCAGGAGCTTTGTAGGATTAGTAGGGTACTACCGTAGATTCATAGAAGGATTCTCCAAGATTGTGTCACTATTGACGCAATTAACTCGTAAAGATCATCTATTTGCTTGGACAGACCGATGTGAAGCCAGTTTTCAGGAACTAAAGAAGAGGTTGACAAGTGCTCCAGTGTTAGTGATCCCTAACCCAAGAAGATCTTTCGAAGTATACTGTGATGCTTCATATCAAGGACTGGGATGTGTACTTATGCAAGAAAAGAAAGCGGTAGCTTATGCTTCGAGACAACTTAAGAATCATGAGAAAAATTACCCCACTCATGATTTAGAATTGGCAGCTGTCGTATTTGGTTTGAAGATTTGGAGGCATTACCTATATGGCGCACAGTTCCAAGTGTTCAGCGATCATAAGAGTTTGAAATATCTTTTTGATCAAAAGGAATTAAACATGAGACAAAGAAGGTGGATGGAGTTTTTGAAGGATTATGAGTTTGAACTTCTATATCATCCAGGTAAGGCTAATGTAGTAGCAGATGCTCTGAGCAGAAAGACAGTGCATGTATCTACTATGATGGTAAGGGAGTTAGAATTGATCGAGAAATTCAGGGATATGAAGTTGTATGTTGAGCTGAAGTCGGATTTCATCAGGTGCAGCAACTTAATGATATCAAGTTATTTATTGGGTTTAGTCAAAAATAAACAATTATTAGATGCCGAGCTGCAGAAAATAGTGGGTTTATTGGGTACAGATCAAGCTAGAGAATTTATGTTTGGAGCTGATGGCATTTTGAGGTTTAGGAACAGAGTCTGTGTCCCAGATAACGTTGAGCTAAAAAGGTTAATTCTCGAGGAAGGACATCAAAGTCGTCTTAGCATGCATCCTGGTATGACTAAGATGTATCAAGATCTCAAGGAGTCTTTCTGGTGGTCTGGAATGAAGAGAGATGTGGCACAATTTGTGTCAGCATGTTTGACATGTCAAAAGGCTAAAGTAGAACATCAACGACCTGGAGGTATGTTACAACCACTAGAGATACCTGAGTGGAAATGGGACAGTATCGCTATGGATTTTGTAACCCACTTACCACAGACAGGAAAGGGTCATGATGCTATATGGGTTGTGGTAGATAGGTTGACGAAGAGCGCTCACTTCTTGGCGATGAATCTAAGGATGTCTATGATGAAACTCGCCCAACTGTATATAAGAGAAGTAGTAAGACTACATGGAATACCGTCGAGCATAGTGTCAGACAGAGATCCACGATTTACATCAAAATTCTGGCAGTCTTTACAACGTGAATTGGGTAGCAAATTACAAATGAGCTCTGCGTATCATCCACAAACTGATGGACAATTTGAGAGGACGATTCAATCCTTAGAAGACCTGTTGAGGACTTGTGTTTTAGATCATTTGGGTAATTGGAATGAGGTCTTACCATTAATTGAATTCACTTACAACAACAGCTATCATGCAAGCATTGGCATGGCATCATATGAAGCACTGTATGGTAGGAGATGTAAGACACCCCTATGTTGGTACCAAGAAGGAGAAACAGTGATGTTAGGACCAGAATTAATTCAACAAACCACAGAAAAGGTGAAACTGATACAGGAAAGAATGAAGGCATCACAGAGCAGACAGAAGTCTTATGCAGATCGTAGGCGAAGGCCTCTTGAGTTTGAAGTGGGAAGTCACGTGTTTCTACGAGTTTCTCAAATGACTGGAGTAGGAAGAGCTATAAGGTCCAAGAAGTTGTCTCCGAAGTTTCTTGGTCCATTCCAAGTTATCAAGAGAATTGGACCGGTAGCATATGAGATTGCTCTACCTCCTCAACTGGAAAACTTGCACAATGTATTTCACGTCTCTCAATTGAGGAAATATGTGTCAAGTCCTGATCATGTACTCGAGGTGGATGATGTTCAAGTCAGAGAGGATTTGTCATTAGATACAAAACTAGTACGAATTCTTGATGTTCAGGCGAAGCAACTAAGAGGAAAGGATATTCGTACAGTCAAAGTATTGTGGAATGAGAAGACCCAAGAGATGACATGGGAATTGGAAGAAGAAATGAAGACCTTTTATCCTCATCTGTTTGATTAACGAGTGCATTTTTCAAGGACGAAAAATTTAAAAGGTGGGAAGAATGTAAGACCCTGAAAATTAGAAGAAAAAGTAAGTTTTGGGTCATTAGAAGACTAAGAAACTCAAAATGTAACAAGTTGTAACAAAGTATAAATCATAGTACAAAATACAATGCTGTCAACTTTGACATTGTTTAGTATTTTAATTATTACTTTTTGTTAAAATTAGATCTTGAGTTGATTCTTCTTCCATTAGAAAGTAGACTCGAACAGCTTCGATTCGAGTACTTATACGCGTAATTCCGACTTCGGAAGGGGTTCAACAGGACTGACAAAGTTGTCCCAGTAAGTGAACACGTTTTGACGCGTTTTTGACGTGTTTTTGACTGTTTAAACGCGTTTTTGGCCAAATTTTGGCTATTTAAGGACGTCCCAGGGGCTGGAATGGTTTCTAAGTTGAACCAGAGGCTAGAGCACGAAGGTTTTGGAGCAGAGGGACTTTAGAGTTGTGATTTGAGTCGGGGGAACGTTCGCAAAGTGTTTTCGAAAGGCTAACTAAGGAGAAAATCGTAAGGGGAGCTAACCTTGAGTCTTTTTGTTTCTGTGTGATCTTAAATTTGGTATATGTTTAGGATTTTGATTCTCTTTATGATTTTAGAATGAAATTATGCTTCTGTTGTATCTTTTGAATTGATGTACGGTTTGGAATTGGAATATGCTTCTGTTTTGATGATTTTGAAGAGATCCTGTTCGTATTAAGTATTTTGAATCGGTGGAAGTTTTTTTTTAGGTATACGTATAGATCGATGATTTTGAATCTGTTTATAAATTTAAAAGGAGACTAGGTTTTTGATATGAAATTTTGGATTGTACTATTTATCCGCTGCCTTTTATTTATAGGTTTAGTTTAGATGTTTACAAGACTTGGAGGAATATGGGTTGTTAATAGGAGATGAGTTTTTGGACGTCTAGAAAGTCTGTATGGTGAAAGGAATAGTCGGTATAGCCCGGAAAGTGAATTTTCGTGATTTTGGAATGGTAAATTCGCTTGAGCGAATGAGTCAACTCGCTGGAGCGAGTTATGCGTGACAAATTTAGTTTTTTGATGTTTTGACGTTTTGGGAGTTTTTGATGTCCGTTTTGGACGTTCTTTAGGTCGATATGGGGGTTTTTAACTCTTCCGGAGCCATTGGTGAGGGTATCCAAGCTGTTTGAACTACTCACGGGTTCGAATTAATAGACCATAAAGAGTTATGTGTTAATAAGTGATGTTTTATGTGAGGATGTGAAATGTCTGAGTATGTAAGAGTTATTTTCTTGAGATGTGACTAAAGATGATAATATGTTGACATGTGTATTTATGAATGGAAAGTGTGGAATAGAGTTATAAGGAGGAACTCCTTGTTATTTTTGTGTCAAGTACTGTACGTATGAATGTAGGAACTCCGATTTAGGGGTTCATTCTTATGCTCTCAATAGTCTTGATCTCACTTAGAGAGAAAGTTATGTGGTGGAGAGTGGGGAAATCCTTACCGAAGATCCACTGTGGGGTGGACATAGTAGGAAGGATGTAGCTTCAGTGGTGGTATTCATATCCGAAGTTCCAGCTTGGGGAACAAAGTAGGATAGAATAATTGAGCTAGCGAATAAGTGCATCCATATCCGAAGATCCAGTTTGGGGAACAGAGTAGGATAGGATGTAGCTGAGTAAAGTACCACTGTAAGTGTAGAACTAGCTAAGAGTTCAATATTCATACGATTATTTGGATGAGTGAGTTTACGATGATTATGGTATGTTTAGTGTATTATTGAGTAATTTAACTTGTAAGTTGGAAATGTGGTTATTAATTTAATTTACCATAACATTTTATGTTGCATTAGCTCACCCTTGCTTTGTCTGTTGTGTGGTTGTTATTTTGTGTTATGTATTTTGTTTGGCGATGATCATCCGATGGATGGGAGCAGAAATTGGTGATATGTCGGTGGAGCAAGCATTAGATGGAGGATCGACTGAAGCTTAGTTATAAGAATGAGACTTATATTTTTAGTCTCTGTTTTAAGCGTGAATTGTATTTAGTTTGAAATTTGAGTGAGGGTTTGTATAATAATGAGGAAAACTGTTATTCCTCCTTCTATCAACTGTTTTATTGTATCAATGATGTAAGAACTCTATTATAGTTTAATGCTATAATTATTGGGGTGTTACACACCACCTCCAAGTTGTTGGAACACCTTAAACTACCTCATTAAACCTTCTCAAATTTCTGTTAACTCTAAAACCACACTCACTGTTATAGAGTGGAGAGGAAAAGACTTAATGAAATGGGACGGAGAGAAACAAAAAAATAACAGATTATTAGATTTTAAATGATGTGCAATTCAAATGGAGTGTGGGGATTCTTAATATATGAAAAATGGGGTGCAGAGATGCATTTTTTCTTATAGGGAAAATGGGGTGTAGGGTTTCAGTGATACACAAAATTTCTTAATAAACATAAAATTACTTGATAACCACCTCATTAATTAGGAGTATTTTAAGAAATTGGAAGTGTAGGGTGAAAAGGTTGGAGGTGCAAGGTAAAACACCCTTACAAATTAGGTATATATCTTTAATAAAAATCCGTGAATTCAATTAAAAAAAAGAATAACAAGTTTGAGACTATATTATTTGTCTGCCACAATTTAAATGTAAAGTTGTGTAACAATACATATTAACTCTTTGGGTTATAATTATTATAATCATAAATGAGAGGATGTAACTTCCCGTTTGATATTTGTATAGGGATGAAGACCTCAATTGTAAGAGCCTGGAAAATATGGGGCTGTTGGGCCTTATGATTGAGGCAGCCAGGCCCAAAAAGCTAAGGGCACCATGACCTTAGAAGGGATTTCTTCATTTTCCAACTCTGAGTGCATTAGCCAGCTTCTCTTTCTCTCTCTAAACTCAGTCTTCTCTTGCTCTGCCTTCTCTCTACCCTCACACAAATTTCAATCGTTACATTGTCTTATAGGAGGTGTTCTTTCGCTCACGGAGTTGAGG
Organism: Vigna angularis; assembly: GCF_016808095.1. Lineage (NCBI taxonomy): Eukaryota > Viridiplantae > Streptophyta > Magnoliopsida > Fabales > Fabaceae > Vigna > Vigna angularis. The sequence goes on along the minus strand of NC_068980.1, from coordinate 5,274,186 downwards.
GCTTCCTATCCATCCGATTAGTTTTCGTTTTGGACGGGTAAGTCAGTTTCTCCACTCTTCTTGAACCTAGGACATGCAACTTTACTGGTTGCATGCAGTTGGTGGTGCTCCTTTTTGATTCTCTGCCTATTCTAGCTCTAAGAGCTGTGTTTGTCTCCACTTTAATGGGTTGTAGGGTCTTACTGTGTGCTGGCTGTGTAAGGCACTAGTGGGGTTTTGCTACTGTTCTGAGTAGTACTGTGCTTATAACCACCAAGGTAAGCAGAGCTGATTATATGCTTTAAATTCATTGTGTGATTCACATGTATGTTGAACTTCTATGTAAGCATGTTCTTCTGCTTGAACTTTAATTCCAATGGCCTAACTTGCCTGTATTATACTATAGAGCCTGTGTATGTTGTGATGTGATTATTTGAATATGTTTTGATTTAGCTTGATCTCTCTAATTGATGTGTGCTGAGGTGTTTGGATTAGAAAACCGGTTGTTGAGTTGTTTAGACGAGAAGTTTAGGGTTCAGGTACTGTTTCAGGTTAGTTTGAAGGAAGTTGAGTAGTGATTTTGGGCAATTGGAGTCTTAAGAGAAACTGAATTGTTTGGGTAGCTTAAGTAGGCCTAATGTGACATGTTAGGATCATAAAATTGGACCAAATCAAGTTAGAAATGGTAAATATGATTTGAGCCACTAAGTCATAGGATTTGATGTTTTAGAATTGAGTTCAAGCCTAAATCACTTTGGAATCACTGTATAATTGTTAGAATTCACCTATACGAGTTTAGCTAGGTTCATATAATGAATTAGAGGTCTTAGAAGTTGGGAAAGGGGGTTGAAATAGGTTGGAGGGTGTGAGTTACATGAATTTGCAGAATTCACGTTCTACAGATTATGCAGACTCGCTATGCGAGCTGTCTCGCATAGCGAGACCCTGTAGAGGGTACTCACTGTCTGGGTAATTCGCTGTGCGAGCTGATGCGCTGTGCGAATTACTAGAGGGTGTTGCTCTCTGTTTGTGGAGCCGCCTGGCGACTCCTGTCGCTATGCGACTGGTGGTGGTCTGGGACCACTGCCCATTTAATTTGAAAGGCGAGTGGGGCACATAGCGAGAGTTGTAAGGGGGTTGGTCTCTGTCTCGACTCTCGCATAGTGACTTAGGTACGCTATGCGAGAGACCCAAACTCTGATACTTATTTAGACTTAATTCGCAAGGCGAGATGGGTGGGTGCGCTATGCGAATAACGCCAGTCTCGCCCTGCGAGGGTGGTGCGCTGTGCGACGAGTGCTGGGTTTGGTCCTCTAATTACATCTTGTGCTGCGTTTGATTAATGTGCTCTTTGGTTGTTGGTGAAGTATTTCATTGCATCTATAGTACTGTATTGTGATATTCAAACAAGTATGTGGATGGTAGCAGAAAGTGTATGGTTATAAGTGGTGGTAAGATGATACAAGTTGTAAACCAAGTTCCATCTGTGTAAGATCTCTTGGTGAGATTCTTAGTGTTTAGAATGAGAGTAGGAGCTCAGTCTTGGGAGTCATCCTGAAACTCCAATGACCTTTCTTCTCACGTAGAGAGGATTGAATCATGTGGTGAGGAGTAGGAGGAGGTCTTAGTCTTGGGGGCTTCCAGTATGCCTCAAGGCCCGAAACAGGCTAACCTCGTGAGTGTGGTAGGGTGGGGGAGCCCAAGTTTCATAAGCCACCACGAGTGCAAGACCCGTCATAACTCGACTATCATTCTAAAGTCCGGACGAGTTAAGTCTAGTACATAACATGTTAAGATGCGTGTTTATCCGGTTTGATTGAAGTTAACTCATGCATGTACATATTGTCGTATCGTATGCTTTTTATATAATTACCTCACCCTTGCTTGTTTGTGTTCTTGTTATGTTGGTGTGTTTTCTTTTGCGATGATCATCCACTTGGATAGGAGCAGATGTCGAGGAGGTGCCCCTGGAGCAAGCCTTGGAAGAAGAGGACGCTGAATCCTAATTTCTTTAGGATCTCTTTACTTTAATTTATGCATTTTGTAAAACTGTAATAGGTGGAACCTATGGTATCTTAAAAGACTCTAGTACTTCATGTTTTAGCTTCATAGCATTCTGAGGATGACTATAATTTTCCCAATACACTGTTATATGTTTTCAACTGCTTTCTATTATTATAATTTAATGACGTCTTTATTATATATGCATGATGTATATTTCAGGGATGTCACATCAAAATTTTTTTGCACGCTTAGGATGTATTTGTGTTTTTTTTTAAATCTAGAAAAATAAAGAAAAAATAAATAAAAGTGATGTTGTTTGGATTAAGAGAAAAATGATGAAAAAAGAAAATATTAGATGAAAATTTATAAATAAATAAATAAATCATGTGATAATTTTAATAGATTAAAAAGTAAAATAACAAATAACAAATAAAAATTGAAGATTATTTTTATTATATGGGTTAGTCTTAAGGGTAAATCTATTTTAATATATATAAATATATGTTTAATAGGAAGGTCAGAAAACTAATTCTGAATACTCATTTTTATTAAACCACACGGCTTGAACAAAGAAGAGAGGGAGCGAACAATGCAATTTGAATAATGGAGGATCATCAGGAGTCCAGTGAATCCCAACATCTTACCCAAAACAATTATTATTACTTATATTATTATTATATTATTATTATCATTATTTTATTATTATTTATATTAAAAATTATCATTAGTTAAAAAATAAAATTATCACATTATCTTTGCGATGTTGGAGAGAAAAAGTTGAAGAAAAAAAATGATTCCATAACTATGTTGTCTTGTTTTGTTTACTTTCTCAATAAATCACTGTATTTCCATATATGAAACAAACAGACTATAAGTTATATCAATTATTTAACTTAAATACATCAAATCACATTTAAATTATTTAATTTAATGCATGTTTAGAAATCTACATTTCTTTTCATGATAAGTTTCTTTCACGTGTTTTAAAATGATGAAACAAATACATTAAAAAAGAACATGACATATAAATACGAAAGAGAAAGTTAAAAAGGAAATCTATAAATCAACTAATCTCTTTAAAGCTGAAGAATTTAGCGAGAAGAAAATGCTTTCAAAAAATCTGTAGATAGATTTATGCTTAATTTTGACGTGGGTATGAATAAAATGTATAGATGACTATGAGTGGAATTGATTAAACATATAATTAGTTTTTTTTTTAAACAATCAAATTTGAAAACAATTACTTATTTAAAAAGTAAATATCATTTACTTATTGAAAGAAACAAAAAAAAAACCAATGTTTAAAATAAACGACACGCATAAAAAAAAAACTTCTTATTTTATTAAAAACCGCTTATTTAAAAAAGTATAAACAAACTTACCCTCTTTAAAACCAAAAATAATCATAAAATCATTCGTGTTTCTTATTATGTCTCTTTAATATTTAAGTTTTGGCATGTGTTGTTCGAGTTTATACTAGGAAAAAGTATATATTCTTAACAGAATTCCAATTAAGAATGAGTATATTCCCCTGCTTAGAAATTAAAACTTTCCATTTCTGTTTGATGATTGCTGGGTATTAATAACATGACAGTAGTGATTTCTGAAAAAATGGTTATTCAATTTTAGAATCATTGTATACTTTGATTCTTGGTCACGTTTTGAGTAGTGTAAAGGTCATGATTCACTTGATACCCTTGCTACAGAGAGATGTGACTCAAAGGTTCCACGAATCTTTGCTGGTTTCCCTGTGTTATTGCTATTGCAGAATTGAAACTATCACCAACTACCGAGTGCTGGGAAATCGATATATGCTTTTTTTTTTTTTCATAAAGATCATAGTTAAAAAATTTACATTAATTAAATACAAGATGAATATGACGTCTAATTATGTAATTAATAATTTTCACATTATTGTGTAATTAATAAATTATACTATTTTTTTAAATTATGAGTAAACTTTACTATAGTATTACTATAAGGAATCTAACCATGATTAAATATAGTAGTTTATTTGAATGTAACATTTTTTAATAGGATTACAATTTTAACCTAAAATTAGTCCAACGGCATAATGTACAAAGGTTCATAGAAGTGCACGAGGTTGAAATGATATTAATGGGTTCGTTAGAGATATTGTAAACGAATTATGAGTGAGTGTTAACAGTACTGATCCTTACCTCCTACAAAACACAAATGTACCTTGAATCAAGGCATAAAATTGTACGATATAGGAAAAATTCACACACACATATATATATATATATATATATATATATATATATATAATTTTATGAAGCTAATTATAAATTAATTTTTGAATTAATTTTTTTCTTTAAATTATTGACTAAAATTGTATTTTGTTTTTGTCTTAAAAAGTATACATCAATTTCATTCTTAAATTTTATAAAATATATAAAATATCATTATCAAATAATTAGACTAGAATCTCTCTTCTTGCAACATTCTTCTCTTATTAGAGTTTTTCTTTATCTTCGTTATCACTCTCTTTCATGTGACAACAATGGTCTTGATTTTTCTCGCTATACAACATCATTTTCTTCTTCCATTTCATACAAAAAAAAGTTGTAAATCATTGCGATGTTTAATGATCCTCTTTCTTAATTTATTCTAATTAGGTTTTGGTTAACCAATTCTATTCATCACATGCCAACTTTTCACTCAAATTTTGAGTCAGTTAAGAAAGTAGTCATTTACACCATGGAAGATTATAAGGACAAAGCATTACATTGTGTGTAGATCGTTGATGAAGCAATCGTGTTATGGACAAGGAGCGCGACATCATATTCCTCACAATTGCTTAATGACTAAACTACGACTTGTTCATTCAATCATTGTTCCAAAAGTGTGACAACCTTAATTATTGAATCATTAACCTTCACAACCACTACCAAAATTCTGTAACCACTACCACAAAGTTCATAATCACCTTTCGGTTCCAACACCAGAATGAGAGTTATAAGATAAAGAGAGAATTGCACCAGAGGGAGCTAGAGAGTGATAAATGCAAAAAAGTAGTTAATTTTCATATGGAATTTTAGCACTTATGTTTTGAATTGAGTACATTTGTATCAATTTTCCCCAATCTAAGAAAGATGAAATGTAATCACATGTTTCTCAGTTGTTGAGTAAAAGGAAATCATTTGATCCCTAGTTTGTATACATTTCAGGTAAACTAAGAGAAAAGAGCAAATCCTGCAACATTTCGCCCAAGCTAGAATGATTTCGCTTAAGCTAGACTTGTCCAGGAAGCCATTACCTTAAAAGTCATTCTCGCTTAAGCGAGAATATTTTAGCTTAAGCGAGAATGATTATCTTCTCCAAGAAGTTTCTTCTCGCTTAAGCGAGAATAATTTTAGCTTAAGCGAGAATTCGGGCAGTTTATATACTTACGAAGCAGAAAGAAAGAGAGTTCATCTCTTAGAATGTCAATCGCCACCATGAGTGGCTGATCTCTTCTCTTGGGATTGAATGTAATCGATTCGAACTCGGATGTAATCTGGTGATATTTATATATAGCATTTCTGTTTTTATTCAACATTGGTATTTTTGTTCTGCTCTTAATGCTTGATTCTACCTGAACAATAGTTTCATGAATGTGGATTTTAGACTTGACTGTAAAGTATTTCTAAAACTCTGATTTGAGCAAGAATACTTGATATTCTATGATGCTAGGGATAGATTTTAGTTTATCAATTGCTTATAACACTTGAATATAATGCTGGACAGTTTGTTGGATATGTGAGGAATCAATATTCAAGGAATTGCTCTTATGACTTTGGTGTGTTGCATCAATGTTGGTAATTTCAGTTGCTATATGTTTGTATTCATCCAGATTGCAGACGAGTGAGATAGATGAATTCAATCCCAACTTCTCATATTAATCTTCGTTAAGTTATTTGTTGTTATTATTTTACTTTCACGCAACGTAGTTTTATTTATCAACATCCAACATGAATCAAATTGAACATCCTTGTATATATACTGTTTGAGATAACAATTTATCTATTTAATCGAAACTGTTTCTCATGGGTTCGACACTCTTACTTAAAAATCATTATACTACAGTTGACTATTGGTACGCTTGCCAAAAGTTTAACAGAGAGTTGCATAGAGAAAAGAATGACTCTATCATCGTTAAGTGTCTTTTATTGTCATGGACATTTTACTTCCTTTTATATAGTAGTACGTACTTTCAATTAGTGACGAGATATGTTTTTAATCAATAGTTTGAGAATAAAAAATATATTTAACTATTTATTTTTATTGTAATTAATCAATATAAATGAGACTCGTCATGCTGAAACAATAAAGACCTAAAAATAGAATTTTAAAAGTAGTAGTTTAAAAATAGTGAGACTCCATTATTAATATTAAACGAGTTTTAATATAAATAGCTTCGTTATAAACGAGTTTTACTATTTTAAAACACACAATTTCTCCATAAACCATTTTATAAAGTTCTCTGATTTATCTTTAGGAGTTCTTCTCATATGTTCATATGTTTGCAGACCAAAGACTATCTAAGTGATCACAACAATGAGATCTTCAAGTCTACTTGGTCAGTTTCTCCTAAAGAGAAAGTTTATTTCCTACTCTTTTTCTTTGATATGTATCATTTCCTTTGCATCCGATTCGTAGTATTTTTGCATGTTTCATATGAGTTTTCTATAAGACTCGTTGTTGATTATGGTTCTAAAGATATACCCTAATCATGTGTTTTGTGAGTTGTAGGTGTAGATAAAGTTTCTCGAGTTGCTGGAGTCGTCTTAACTCTTGTAGAATAGTTGGGTCCTGTGTAAAGTAAGAGAAGTTAATTACAACTTGTTAATATTGTTGATGCTTTAATATAAATTGTTATGCATGTTGAAATTGATATGGGATTGGTAGCTGGTTTGATAAATTCCTATGTGATTACTTGTTTTGATGGTCTATGAATGCTTTAAAGTGTTGTTTTAGTTGATTGAATCAATATTGAAATCTATTATGGTTACTAATATGGTACATTGTTTGAATTATTTGATTTGGTTGAAAGCGATGTCGAATTGTGGTTTGGTAGTATGTTACAATGTTGATTAGAAATTGGTATAGAATTAGTGGTTTAACATGTGAAATTTTGTAGGGACTATTCTTTGAGTGAGTTTGATGTTGATAGTTTGTGTTTGTACCATTCAAGACTTGGATAACTTTTAGTTATGCTGAAATATGGTATTTTTATATGCTAAGTTTGTTGTTTGGATTATGGTGGTTGTTGGTTTGATTTGATGTATTGAATCGCTAACCAATTAAGCAAATTAGTATTCAATATGATGTTTAAATATGTTTTAGAACAAATCATAGTGTCAATAATATCAATTTGGTCTTTTAGATAGGTTTCAAGTGCAACCAGATCAAGGTTTAAAGTTTATGGTTTTTGTTGTAGCGTTGAGGGCCACTGATACAATGTTAAGCACTAGCCTTATAGTAACATTGGCTTTGACTTCTGCACGCGTGGAGCTGAGCGATGATTCTGTATGTTGAGTGTTGGCCTTCCAATGACCTTGGTTTAGTCTCTGACGCAGGGCGCTAAGCGGTGGCCCTGTATCGCTAAGTGCGCCCTATCGTGAGTTGTGTCTTTGGTTTTTGTGTTTTTATATATTGAATTGAGTTGAATTTAGTAAATACTAATTGTATATGTGTGAAGGAAATTGTTGATGCTTTGTTAATTTTAAATATGAATGCAAATAAGGTTAAAGTACAATTGTAAACTTATATAAGTTAATGGTTGATGAACATGATGGTGTGTACAATGTTACTTTAACTATGGTACGAGAGTGAAAATGAAGTATGGTTGTTGGTATGATATTGATGCTTGGTGTAATACCATGGATCTTGTGGCGAGACTCCATGATGATGCTCTATAGTTATACACTTGGCATAATTCCATAGATCTCTTGAATATATTTTATGGTGACTTTTGATAGTGTGATGTATTGTTGTAGGACTCAACCTTGAAAGTTATTTCAACGCTTCAATAATCATTCTATCTCAAGTAGAAAAATTGGTTATGTGATAAGAAGTAGTAGGAGGTCCTAGTCTATGGTTTGATTTTTTGGCTATGGGTGGTAGACAGACTAATGTGGTAACTTTGAGGGACAAGTTGTTCCACTACAAGTATGCAATTTGTCATAGTCTGACATTAATACAAATATTTGGATGGTCAAATCTAATATATATGAGTGCATGTTTTAAGATTCTTTGATATGGATATTTACATGTAACAAAACCTATACAAATGATATGAAATATCTTTTTATTTTTTTTCTTTTGTAATGGTCACCTTAATGATGTGAGTTAGGGAAATGTCTCTCGTGAGTAGGTGTTTGGAGGATATGGAGTTGAGACATAAAGTGAAATGTTGTATTTTAGGTTCATCTCTTTTTAGAAGACCTATTACACTTTTGGTTTAGTGTAATATATCTCAATTGTGTAACATCTTGCATGTTTTTTATAAATTTATGGATATATGTAATACAAACTTATATAATTCTTTTTTTAGTTGACTATTTTATTAGCAGCCAGAAAAATTCGAATCCAGCCCGACCCATCACGGGTTGATGGGTAAACGGGTTAGCTCACTGGCTCACTTAATTATAATTTTTTTTTAAATAAAAAATACAAACTTTCTATATTTCAAATCTAAACAAATTTCACTCCCAAATTTCATTCTCACATGGGGTGTTTAATTAGTTTTGGAAATAGGGAACTTAAATAATATTTTCAAGCAAAAAAAATAATAAATATTTTTTTATAAAATTGAAATTAAATTTTAATAAAATAAAATAAGGTAGGTGTGTTAGTGGGCCAACCCGACCCACCACGGGTTCAATTCGAATGAGCCGAGTTTAAATGAACCGGGTTGAAATCTGACCCACATAAAAAAATACAATTTTTTCATATCCAACCGAGTCCGAACCCGTGGTGGGCCGGGTTGACTTGCGGGTTGTGACCCATTTTCACAACTCTAAATAAAATAACGTGACAAAACTTATTAAATGCATAAACTTATTTATTAATTATTTTTTCAATTATTATTACTATTATAATAATTATGGTACTTTTAATTAATTAACTATTGTTATTAAAAAAAAAAAAAATAATTTTTAATTATATACTTATTCTTTTAATAAAATAATTATAAAATTTACAAACAATAAGACATTGTAAATAAAAATATTGTATTATAAATTTTTAAATGTTACTATAATTAATATATATTATATAAATAAAAATAATCTTCAGGTTACTAGTTGATTTTATAACAATAAATTATCGTCATGACACGTGAACCAATCCTTTAAAACCTTTTGCTAAATTGAATTTGGATTAAAGTTTATAGCCTCAACATGTTAATGCAATATTTTCGTGAATATTTGGATGAAATTCTTCAACGGGACAATGGTGTTAGTATTCTGTCAATACGTCTTCTTATATTATAGAATAAAATTTGTTATTACTATAATAGTTTATAGAAAAGATGGATAAAAAACAAAACATAAATTAAAAATTTTACAACATTATTATCATTGTTCTTCTTCTTATTATTATAAACATTTTCTATTATAATATTTTATTTTTTCAAAAAATCAACAATAAAAAAATTAATTTTAAAATTTAAATATATTACAAAAGAAATCATAAGTTATTTTTTATTTGACTCCTTCTCTTTAATAATTTTGTAACATAATTTAGAATAAAATTTGTTATGGTTTATGGAAAAGATGGATAAAAAATAAATTTAAAATTTTACAACATTATTATCATTGTTCTTATTATAAACATTTTCTCTTATAATATTTTATTTTTTCAAAAAATCGACAACAACAAATTTAATTTTAAATTTTAAAATATATTACAAAAGAAATCATAAGTTATTTTTTATTTGACTCATTCTCTTTAATAATTTTGTAATATAATTTAGAATAAAATTTGTTATTACTATAATAGTTTATATAAAAGATGGATAAAAAATAAAATATAAATTAAAATTTTACAACATTATTATCATTGTTCTTTTTATTATTATTATTATAAAATTTTTCTATTATAATATTTTATTTTTTCAAAAAATTAACAGTAACAAATTTAATTTTAAAATTTAAAATATATTACAAAAGAAACCATAAATTATTATTTATTTGACTCCTTCTCTTAAATAATTAATATTTCAACTTAATATTTTTAATTAATAATCTTAATTTACTTTTCAATAATTTTAATTTTAGTTTTCAATTTTATTTTTATTTCTCCTACCCATTTAGAAAAAAAAAAACAGAAAACCATAAACAAATCCATTTAAAGAAACAATATTTCAATAAGTCTATTTAAATAATTGTTCTTAAAAAAATTATTTTAGGAAAAAAGTCTCCACTTTCTCTATTTTATTATTCTTAAAAAAAAATAAAATAATGTGGCTGAATTCTGTTTTTTAGTAAACAACATAATAACCCAATGATAAAAATATATTTTAGTAGAAACGCTACCAATATTTATTAAATAATGATATGTAAAAAATATTGACTGGCTGAATATTTAATTAAATTGAAATATAAACTTAATTAGTTTTCTACATTAAAATTAAAGTAACAATACTCAATAATACAAATTATTTATACAATAAAAATATTCGCTATCATAATTTTATTATCACACAATACATAATTCATATTTCAAAAAGATTTATTGTTATAATTTTTAATTATATGAAATAAATACATTTTTTATGCAACTTAGTAACTGAAATAGTAATTTATCATACATCTTTTAATATCGTAATTTATTTCATAATCAATTGATATAAACCTTTTCACTGTATATCGATAAAAAAATTTACCATCTCTTTGCTGAATAAAAACGACTAGTAATCTTTAGGTAAGATTTCTTTCCCAGTTTCATTTTATTCATGTAGAAGATTCAAATTTAAAAATTATATATATATATATATATATATATATATATATATATTTTCTTGTTATAATAATATAATATGTAGCATAGAATAATGTTAATAACGGCAAATAGTTAGTTGACACCTCATGATTGGTAACTATGAAGAATAGGCCGCAAAAAAATTCAAAATTGGTCAAATAATTTTAAATTTATGGAACGTATAAATGAGATGGCAGAAACTGGAATATCACGAAACACAAGGCCAAATGGAAAATCAAAATCTGGAGAAATGGTATCGCGATCATCGCAGGGTTAGTTTGGGCATTGGAGAAAACATTAACATCTCTTCTGCGTCTTTCTCTCCCTTGACCCTCAAATCCCAAATTATTCACTCTTACCCTTTTTTCTCCAAACCCTAACTTTCCTTTTCCAACCCAATCCTCTCGTTCAAACTTCCCCATTCGCATGTGCAATCCGCACACTTTCTCGGATCTTCCATAAATTTTCGGGTATTATTCACCCTTTTCTGCTGCCAATAGCTTCAATCAATGGCCAAGGGCACCGATTCCGACGAGTTCGTGTTGCTTTCTAGGGTTCGGACTGGTCTCAAGAGGGAGTTCGCGTTCGCAATGAAGGCCCAATCTGAGATCTGCGGCGCTTCTCTGGGCCGAACGCGGGCCAGCAAGAACCGGCCTGACCCTCCTGTTCAGACGGCATCTGCCCGGAAACGGTCCAGGAAGACCGTCGAGCCGAAAACGTCGGAGGACGTCTTGAGCGAGGAAGAGGCTAAGAGCGACGTGGTGGATCTTCAGAGCGATGATGAGCCGAAGAATAATCATGCGGGAGAGTCAGAGTCTCCGGCAATGTTGGTTTGTGAAGAGGAAACGAAGAGTGATGTGGCCATGGAAAATATTATGGGCGAAGAGGAGCCGAAGGTGTTGGAAACTGTTATCTGCGAAGAGGAGCCTAAGGTGTTGGAAACTGTTATCTGCGAAGAGGAGCCTAAGGTGTTGGAAACTGTTATCTGCGAAGAGGAGCCTAAGGTGTTGGAAACTGTTATCTGCGAAGAGGAGCCTAAGGTGTTGGAAACTGTTATCTGCGAAGAGGAGCCGAAGGTGTTGGAAACTGTTATCAGCGAGGAGGAACCGAAGGCGTTAGAAATTGTCGTGTGCGAAGAGGAACCGAAGGTGTTGGATAGTGGTGTCAATGAGGAGGAGCCTGTTGTGGCTGAGACGTTGAAGGAAGAGGTTGTGGATGAGACGGCACAACCTCTTGGCGAAATTAATGAGGAATCGGAGAAGGGTGTTTCGGGAGATAAGGTTCCTGGTGGGGAAACCCTTGTTTTGGAGAATGATGATGATAAGGGGAAGAAGTATAAGAAGAGAACGAAAAAGTGGATGGAGAGGCTTCCGACTGTGAGAAGGTTTACGCGGTCGGCATTGAAGGAAAAACCCGAGGAAGCAAATGACGAGAAAAATGTTGGTGCGGTTGGAGTTGATGATGTTATTAAGAGGGAATCAGAAACTGAGGCTTCGGTGTTAATGACCACTCCTATTTCGGGAAGATTTTCGAATTCTAGGTTGAGGAAATTTCCTTCCAAGTTGAAGGATCTTCTGGCTACGGGCATTCTTGACGGATTGACAGTGAGGTACATGAAAGGATCAAAGGTACATCAATCTTTACTTCTTTTAATGATGGATTTTTAATGTTTGTATTTAAGACTTTCTGCTTGATGTATGAGTTTGTTTGACGACTTTTTAGGCTCGAAAGAATGGAGAAACAGCGCTTCAAGGAATGATTCGAAACTCTGGGATTCTGTGCTTTTGTGAGAGTTGCATGGGGATTGAGGTGAGTTATACGAAAATTCTTTTTGGTTTAGTGTCTTACAGATTATGGTTGTAATTTATGCTTTTTATTTGGTTCTTTGTGGAAATAGGTGGTCACGCCCACTGTGTTTGAGCTGCATGCTGGCAGTGCAAATAAACGTCCCCCGGAGTATATTTACATGGATTGTGGGAATGGTGGAAATAACCTCCGTGATGTCATGAATGCCTGCTGCGATTTGCCATTGGAGTCAGTGGAGGAAGCCGTCCAAAAACTACTTGGTGGCTTCACTATGAACAAATCTTCGATCTGTTTACACTGCCGAGGTTTGAAATGCATATACTTCTTGATTTCTCTCTCTTGATTATCCCAATGTGTTTGCAGCAATGCATACTTATTTCCGGGCCATGTAACAACTGATATTGATGTCTTTCGGTATCTATTTTAGGAGCATGCAAGGGTGTGTCAAAGCTCGTATGCGATTGTTGCTTAGCAAGTCCCCCTCAAATAGCCACAGCATGTAGCAAAAAGATTTCATCACCGGTTCAGCCAAGGTATCACTTAATTTTTTGTTTTATAAACGTAATGGCTGCTTGATTTTACGTTATAAGGATGAGAAATGAGAATTTGGGATAAATATGATAACCTTTTCCTTCCTTTAAAGTGATGGATAATTTCTAAATTGTAAAACTTATCAACCGTTTTACCATCCTGTCTTATTCCTTATTAATAAATGGACAGGCTATTATAGTATAGGATGACTAGTTATTTTTTTAATGTCACTTTCACTCTCACACGGATGTTTCTGTAAGAGACTATGTAATGTGCGTTGTGATAGTAATATTATCAAAGTTCACCGAATGTATTGCATATGACTATTTAATGCATGCACATCCTATCTATCTCAGATCACCAGAGCAAGTAATGGTTCAAAAATCATTAGACAATGAGATGCAGCCAAATTCATTAGACAATGGCGTGCAGCCAGACTCGCTAAATAATTGCTTGGCGCCAAACTCATTAACCAATGAGATGAAGCCAAATTTGTTACATAGTGGGATGAAGCTTAATTCATCAAACAGTGTGATGAAGCCAAATTCATTAAAGAATGGGATGAAGCACAGTGCATCTCGTGGTAAGAGTCAGGGAAGACTAACTAGGAAGTAAGTGTATTTGTAAATAACTTTTGTAACATTTGCTTCACTTAAAATTTAGAATTGCTTATATGTACATGTTTTAACATACCTGTGATTTGGACTTATCAAGGATTTAATTCATGTATTTTTTTTTTTAATATTTGAAAGGGATCTGCGCTTGCATAAGTTGGTATTTGAAGCAGATGTTTTGCCTGATGGAACTGAAGTAGCCTACTATGCTCATGGAGAGGTAGCTTTGATTAAGATTGGTTCTATTTTTTTTCCTATTGTCTTTTTGGGTTTAATCTTTCCTTATTGTACTATTGTTTTGTGGTCAGAAACTGTTGGTTGGTTACAAAAAGGGATATGCGATATTTTGTACCTGCTGCAACAGTGAGGTACCTTTCCTTGTTATATGTTATATAGTGCCACATATTAGGCTCTGATAGATATTTAACACCTATACGTTTTTGTAAAAAAAATTGATTGAGCAGGTCAGTGCTTCTCAGTTTGAAGCTCATGCTGGTTGGGCATCTCGACGAAAGCCGTGAGTTCTTGTTTAACTTTTATTATTGGATGCAGGGTACACCTGCATTGTTTATCTAAATTTGCATTAATATGCTCATTATGAGTTTTATTTGTTGTCTTGCTCATTAAATGAGTTTAAATTGTTATTGGATGCAATTATAGCGTGTGCCCGCATTTTCTATCTAGATTTGTGTTAAATTGCTCAGCTCAATGTATTTGTTTTGGGTCCTATAAATATTTTCTAGCTCTAGTACAGTATGTAAAAATATAATTAGATTAACTGATTAAGTATTTGTGAGGAAAATTATTTGTTACCATGTCATCATTTTTGAGGAAAAGCAGAGTGTTTTCAACAGTTGACTGTCGTCATTTCCTTGTTTAAAATTGTGTTATTGTGTTGCAGTTACCTGCACATTTACACATCTAATGGAATCTCACTCCATGAGTTGTCCATCTCTTTATCAAAAGACCGGAGATTTTCCAACAATGATAATGATGATCTCTGCATCATATGTGAAGATGGAGGGGATCTTTTGTGTTGTGATGGATGCCCTAGAGCTTTTCACATAGGTGAAACGTTGTTTGCTTTTTACTGTATTAATCTATTCTTTATTGACATGTGTTCCTTTACACTCTGCTCGAACAGAGGTATAATACATCCAGGAGTTAAATTTTAAACTGAACAAGAAACTAGATACGGAAACTGAACCAGCTTTGATATATTGAAACAATGTCAGTAATGGTATCTTGCCTGCCAAAAACTATTTAATGAAATGTAGGGAAGCTTCTTGAAAAGAATGTAGGACCTGTATAGAATTTCTCTGGGTTGTTGGATGCATATGGGGCACAAAAGGCCATAATGATTAGAAATCATACCATTATTTAACCGTGTTTAGGATATTTTTGCACCCAACAATCTTTAGAAAATTCTGTAATAACACTTTTAAAGTGATTGTAAGCTCTTAAATAAATTCTTCAGTGTGGATTTATTTTATAATCAAAATCAATAGGAAAATTTGTTATTTTGGTAAGTCCGCTTTTTAATTTTATTTGTCAACTTACTTTAGAAAAACCAATGTTATGTATCTGAACTGACAGTTGAGCTATGGAGATTCCTTTTTTATTTTTATGGTGATCCTTCATTGTATGCCATCTGTAAGACACTCTTTAAGCACTTTCTAGTGCTTTTAACATGTCATTTCTTGACTGAGGAATTGGACAATCTTGTCTCCCTCCTGAAAAAAAAAATCCAATTTTATTTTATCAAAATATATGAGAAAATCATTTTCAAAATTATTTTTTTTTATGTAAGATTTTCTTTATGGATAGTCTCGCACCTCTGGGAATTATGGAGATTGTTTTTTCTTTCTTTAATGCAATTGTTGGCAGTGATGGTTGAATTTAAGTCGTGGTATCTTTTTTGTTTAATTTGAGAGTAATTCTTTTGCTCAGCAATTTGATCTTGATGCTAGTGTTTATAGTCATTGTTATGACGGGCTCTTTAAAATTTTACAATTTCAGACTGTGTCCCTTTGCCATGCATTCCCAGTGGTACTTGGTATTGTAAGTATTGCCAGAATGTTTTTCAGAAAGATAGGCAGGGGCAACATAATGTGAATGCTCTGGCAGCTGGAAGGATTGAAGGCACTGATATTTTGGAACAGATGAACCCAAGATGTATTCGTGTTGTCAGAACTGTAGAAGTTGACCATGGTGGATGTGCCTTGTGCAGGTAACACTGCTATATATTTATTTATTGGTAGGTAGTGTAGTGACCCAAGTTATAATATGATGAAATTATTACTGCCATTTCCTCTCTCTGGTGTCGTTTTATGCCTTCACTAGTCAACTGAAAGCTTGCCAATTTAACACTAGGCTCATTTATTAGTTGGTGTGGTGAACTCACGTTGGGAATTTTTTCCCTGGCCATTTGAAATTCTTCTTTTGTATTGAATACTTCGTTCTGTTTTTTTAATATTTGTTAGTTTCTATACATGTGATTCAATACGCTAGCATTGACACATTATTCTTTTGCCTTCCTCCCTCCTGCTTTGATGCAATATACAGTCGTCACAATTTCAGTAAAAGCTTTGGTCCTCGGACAGTAATTATTTGTGATCAGGTATTTGCTTTTTCTGTGTTTTAGATAGCAAGGTCTTAATGACAAGTTTCTTTATATCGTATGTTTTTAAGTTCTGATAGGAGTGTTCTTGCAGTGTGAGAAAGAATATCATGTTGGATGCTTGAAGGATCATAATATGCAGAACCTTGAGGTACTATTGTTCTATATTATTTTCTACTCTAATTGAGAATTCGTCTTGTAATAAGTACATTTTTTTTAACGGATATTAATTTACAGGAATTGCCTGAGGGGAATTGGTTTTGTGGCACATCTTGCAATCAAATTCATTCTGCTCTGGCGGATTTGGCAGCTTGTGGGGAAAAGAGTGTCCCAGATTCCCTTCTAAGTTTGATTAAAAAGAAGCATGAAGAGAAAAGTGTAGACATTCAAGGTGACCTTGATGTTAAATGGAGGGTTATAAATTGGAAGCTTGATGATTCTGTCGAGAATAGGAAAAGGCTTTCAAAGGCTGTTGCTATCTTCCATGTGAGTATATAAAGATTAATCTTTATTTAGTTTTCTATTCCTTCTCTATTTATAAGATCTTCTCGACTGATACATACTCTTTAAGAAAGTGAGTTAAATTGGTTGAAAATAATAAGTTGATCAATAATTAGTATTGTTGTGCTTGTCATATTTAAATCTAAAGTATTTGAGTGAGACTTTCATATCGTGAGTAATTATATTCTTAAATCAGATTACTCAGAGACTTATGTCATTCATTTCAAATATCTATTATATTTTTGGTAAACACCTCTCAATAAATTAATGCTATTTTAGGAAATAAAGATTAATGCATTATTCAACTACGAAGGTTTTTTTTTTTGAAAAGTTATGACAAAATTTCTGAAAAGGGTCTTGTAAATATGTATAAAAGGAGAACTTTTTATCAGTTACTTTGTTTAGTATAGAAATTGTGGTATATTTTTCATTTATATTTTGAAAACGACATTTATTTTATGTCAAATTTGATGGATGTGCAATTTTAGTTAGTTTGAATCTTGTTTTTGTACAGGAAAGGTTTGATCCTATAGTTGATTCAACATCGGGCCGAGATTTCATTCCGACAATGTTGTTTGGGTAAGCCTTGTATATTTTGTGTATTCTATATTTATTTATTTATATATTATGTATATGTAGGATGTGAATGAATTTTCTTATTTGTTGCATTTCCTCAGAAGGAACATTCGGGGTCAAGACTTTAGTGGGATGTACTGTGCAGTGCTTACTGTCAAGTAAGTATATCACGGTGGCATGGTTTATGTGGGTTGCAAATCTGGTTGGAATTGTTACTTACCAAGTATATTTTTATTGTTTTGCAGTGGAGATATTGTGTGCGCTGGAGTATTTCGTGTCTTTGGGTCAGAAATTGCTGAGCTTCCATTGGTGGCAACAACTTCTGATCAACAAGGACAGGTTATTTATTTATTTTTTTACTATAGTGACAAGGATTTCTGCGAATGTCAGGAAATATTCTAACTAAAAACGTATTTTTTTCCAGGGTTATTTTCAGTGTCTATTTTCTTGTATCGAGACATTACTTGGTTCTTTGAATGTGAAAAACCTTGTCCTACCAGCTGCCGATGAAGCTGAATCGATATGGACCGGTAAATTTGGGTTTACAAAGCTAGCTCAAGATGAGGTATGTATTAACTTCATCTTACGTTCAGTGTAGTTTCTCGATGGTTTGCACTCATTATATATGGACTAACTTCTGGTGTGGTTTCAGATAAACAAGTATAAGAAATTTTATCGCATGATGATATTTCAAGGGACGTCGGTGTTACATAAGCCTGTTCCTGCGCTCTGAATTTTGTGTAAAGTTTTTGGTGGAACAATAAGCTGTAGACTTTTTTTCTTGGTTGCTTTGCTGGCTGCAGATCAAACGACTAGTATGTACAGGGATCTGCCTTTTTTGGTGTACAGAAATACTGACAACCACCTCTAGCTGTTATAATTTGTTTTCGTAGCAAAGGAATGAAAGGAGGTTAGAGTTGAAAATAGAGGAAGCTAGGTCAAGGGATTTTGTGAAACTAGCCAAAATTTTGGTTTATGTTATAAAATTCATTTATTACTGGCCACACTGGTTTTAACCTCCTTTTTTTTTTAATTAGTCAAGTTATTTTGCTTTCTGCCATGTATCTTTCAGTCGGAGATGTATTTCCCGGTATCATTAATGTAAAATCCCTCAGTTGGTTTACGCACTAGAATGGGAATTTTAATTGACAGTGAGAAGAAGTTTAAATTTTGCATTTGATTAAATGTTCGTAATCTGCAATTAATATAAATTATTGTTGACAAGTTTATATTGTAGTATGAAAAATCTCTCATACCCGTTGTTTGCACAAATGCATTTCGTTAGTATAAATAAAGAGTACAGAAAACATGTGCCATTTTTAAGTCACATGCTACGTTCGTACTCAAAATAATGAATATGGTTATTTTTATTTAATATTTCACAAAAATATTAATAAAATGTTAAAAGTATTATACTTAAATGCTTATAAAAGGAAGCGTATATTTGATATTTTCTTTAATAAATTCTTTTATTAAGCTTATGCAGAGTTTTTCTTCTTACCACCCACGAAATGTGTGTATATGGATTCCAGTTCTATTTCTTTTCTCATCTTCCCATATTCTTAGAAAAAAACGTAGTGATATTAACACTTTATAATATAACTCTACTATAAACTTTTGGTAAGTCATTGGAAAAACCTCAAAGCCAAGCACACGCACCTCTTTGTTTGCATGAAGGGGCAACTATAATTATAACCTAAAAAAATAATTTAACTTTCGATTCTAAATTATTTTATCTGATAAAAAAAAGTATAGAAAAATGTTTTCTTACAACCACTTGTATCATTTCACCATTTGCAAATCACTTTTAAAATATTTTCATCATTAAAAATATTAATTTTTTGTAATTGTAAAAAATAGAAAGATTGAAAAAGTAAAACAGTAAATGTAAAGTATGTAAAAATTTGTAAAGTGATAAACGGGAAGGAAGCACATAACACTTTGGTGGCGGCTGTCGGGGAAGCGTTGAAGGTTTGACCAGTTTTAGCAATCGCTGGAGAGACATGGCATCTGTTCCATTGTCAAATGCAAAGAAACATGTGAAATACTTTGTGGTATGTTTGTTTTGCTTTGTTGATAGGAATTAGGATGTTTTGTTTTGCTGAATCTGAGTTTGATAATCAGGTAGATGCATTTTCTGAGTCAGCATTCAAGGGGAATCCTGCAGCTGTGTGTTTTTTGGAAGATGAGAAGGAGGAGAAGTGGCTCCAAGCATTAGCAGCAGAATTCAATATCTCTCAGACCTCTTTCATAACTCCCATTACTCCAACATCAGACTCCTCTATCCCCAGTTTTCGCCTCAGATGGTTTACACCTGTTGCTGAGGTAACTAATATCTCATATTAGTTCATTTTTATGTCTTCAATGATCAAGTTTTCAGTTAAATCGCTGGTATTACTGAGCTTTATTACTTGTGACAATTTCTGCAGGTTAAACTCTGTGGTCACGCTACATTAGCCAGTGCGCACGTACTGTTTTCATCAGGTTCTGTGGATAGTGATGTTATTGAATTTCAGACGCTATCTGGAGTACTGGTTGCTAAAAGGATCCCAGCAATTCATACTTCCAGTGCCCCAAACTTGCAGAAAGATCTCACAGATTTGTATATTGAATTGGATTTTCCTGCTGATCCGGTTACAGAGTTCAACTTTGATGAGAGTGCTTCACTAATTTCTGAGGCATTAGGCGGTGCTTCCATAATTGATGTGAAAAGGACAACAATTGGAGATTGCTTGCTCGTAATTCCTATTTCTGTTCTCTTCCCTTTCTGTTATTGTCTGATACAACTCAGTTCAGCTTAGACGTTAACCTAGAGATTCTGCTGAACAGTGTTAACCATCTGTTAACCTGCTTGATTCTTAGAATTAAACTATATGTGTGTATCTGCTACTTTTTTTGGCAATTGTGCACAGTGAACATTATGAAACATTCAGTTTTCTTTTAGGTCATAATCTCATCTGGGAAAGCTGTTTCAGAACTACAGCCACAGCTTGATGCAATAGTTAAATGCCCTGCAATAGGGTTAATTGTTTCGGGGGTGGCTCCTTCAGATTCAGAATTTGACTTCATAAGTAGATTTTTCTGTCCAAAACTTGGAGTCAGTGAGGTAAGTGGTCAAGAATCTTATCTACAGAAAGATTCATGCTTTTAATTTTGAACTCCATTCTGACACATCATTTCTGGAACTGCATAATCCCTTTAAGAAAGTTCTATTCCCTTCTTCCAACAATCACTTCACCATTTTAGAGAAGAAGCTTTAGAACAATGCAAACAATGATATCAAAAGAAATCCAATGCTCCATTTCACTTCATGTTTCCTTTCAGGATCCTGTTTGTGGGAGTGCACATTGTGCATTGACACCCTACTGGAGCAAGAAACTAGGGAAGTGCGACTTCAAGGCTTATCAGGTGGGAACTCCCATTTTAAATCAATCTCGTACTAAACCTTTTAAATCAACCTTATATTTATCAAATGTCATTGAAAAGTTGAATCCATATTATATGTTAACATAAATATATGATATTCAGGCATCACCCAGAGGAGGGATTCTCAATATCCACTTTGATGAAGCCACACAGAGAGTGCTTCTGCGTGGAAAGGCTGTTACAGTGATGGAGGGACATGTTGTAGTGTAGCATTGTTCTTAGCTTTGCAGAATATGTAAACTTGAACATCTGTAACAATACTTCAATCTCAAAAAATAAACATATGATCAATTAATAAACAAGTATTCTGAAATCAAATCACAATATCATTCGCATGTAGGATTCTAATACAAGTGATTGAATGTTCCCTAGCTTTACAAAATGCAGAAAGCTTAAAATCCTAAGACCTAGTAAACATGGTAGAGGCCTTTGTCGCTTCAGAAACAGCCTATTGTTTAGTTTTATTTAGATTTTAATTTTAATGTAAAATGAATTATATTTAATTTATATATTTGATTCATATGACCTAAACCAAATTAAAGAAAGATTCTACTTGAATAATTTTATATTAAATGCACACACATTTATAATAGAATACCATATTTTATTCGGTTAAGGAATACAAAAAAGATGTCTTTAGCAACAATATTTTCTTTTGAATTTTTAATTAAAAATTTAAACTTTTATTTAATGTCAATTTTGTAAACCCCGTAGATAAGAAAAAATATATATAAATATACTAGAAGAAAAGAAAAACTATTTCTTCCTTTTATGATTCCATCTTTTCGTTTATTTTAGAATTAAATCACATATAGGAGTAGCTGAGATACTAAAATCATTATTATTCGACCAGATTTTTAAAGATCTTTTTTTATTCTAAAGATTTCATGTGATATTTTATTTTTTATGATTATGTCGACGAGAAAATCAACTTGCTTAAGTTCATATTCAAATTTTATTATATTTTGATTTTTTTTAAGTTCTTTGATTTTTTTTAAGTTCTTAGATTTTTGGAAAATATGTTGTTGAGTTTTTGAGGGAAAAGATATTATATTCAAAAGAAAGGCTTAATACCAATCTTAGTCTCTAATTTCATTAAATGTGTTGAAAGTGATCTTTTATTTTTCCGAAATTCATAGAGTTATCATGTTTTTGTAAAAAAACGTTTTTTTTTCTTACAATATTAACAACGCTAACTATGTAATAATCTATTTATCTATTATTTTTTTCCTTTTAATATTTTTTATTAATGGACGTGTGTTATTCTATCCTTATGATAAAAATATTAAAATCACTATGATTATAATTATAAAGTAAATATAAATAATTTTTATAATATTATTATATAATTTTTATTTATCTTATAGGTATTTTCTTTTTATAAATAATTATCATAGTTTAAAAATGACAGTCAAATAAAAAATAATTAAATTTAGAAAAAAGAGCCATGCAAAAGATAAAATTAGTAGTAATTATTTTAATTAATTTTTTTTATTTAAAAGATAAAATGAGAAAAAATTCTGAAAAACGGAAAAGAAGTTTCTTATATATATAAACAGAACATTAATGATGTTCACAAACTAAAGTAAAAACTTCTTTGTCATTTTTTAGTCAATTTTATTTCTGTGCTAATGACCAAATCAATAATAACGCTTTTTTTTTTATCAGTATAAGTAGTAAGTGTATGGAGTTTAATCTATTTTAATATTCTAACTTCAACAATAATAAAATATTTTTTTATAAAATTAAAAAATATGAATTAAATCTAATCTAACTTTTTTTTTTTACTTAGTTTGAATAGTATCAAATGATTCAAACTCAGGGGAGTGAATGGTCATAACACAAGGAATGGGGCACATTCCGTTGACAAGTCAGTCTTATCAGAAAATGAAATATTATTTATTATCTATCTTCAATCCCCCACACCTTTTTTGCCGTTTACTCACTCATTCACTCTGTAGTTGCTTTTTTTCTTGTCCCCTTCTCTGAGATGAAAAAGTTTCAAGCTTTTGTGATCACCATTGTATTCCTTGTTACACTATTTCAGGGAGAATTAGTAACATGTAGCAGTAGCAGCTCAAGGAGTGAAGACGGATCAGAGGAATGGGGATATGTGGAAATCAGACCCAGTAATCTCTTCAATCTTTTCTTTCTCATGATACCTAATAGAAAACTAGCATAGAATGTTCTTTGAATTATTTTTAGCAATGGTTACTTACCTTTATGCTTTGAATTTTGGTACCACAGAAGCTCATTTGTTCTGGTGGCTTTACAGAACTCCATATAGAGTGGATAATCCCTCCAAACCCTGGCCAATCATTCTCTGGTTGCAGGGAGGACCAGTATGTGCTTTTTTAGAGTTAAACCGATTATCCTGAGATTAGGAAAAAAAAATGATAAAGGTCATTTTGTTCTCATAGTAGTTGACTAAATCAGTTTATGAAAATTATATCAACTAAGTAGTTTATTCTCATTATAACAGACTTCCCAATATTTATTTTTTAATTGGGTCATTATATGAATTAAGAATAGCCACATTTTGTTCAAATGGCATCAGTTTTTTCAAAATATTTAACAGGGTGCTTCTGGAGTTGGGCTTGGCAATTTTGGAGAGATTGGTCCTTTGGATGGCAATTTGAAGCCCCGGAATTTCACTTGGTTGAGAAAAGCAGATCTCTTGTTTGTGGTAGCTCATTAACTCTGTTTTTTTCCCTTGAAGCAGTTGATTTTGCATTCTAATGAGCTTTTGACTGTGCTTCTTACATCCTTCAATGACAATGGCATTGAATCAATGTGCCATGTACTATGTAGGACAACCCTGTTGGAACCGGGTACAGTTATGTTGAAGATTCGGATCTCTATGCCAAAACAGACCAAGAGGCAACCACAGACTTGACAACCTTGTTAGCTGAATTATTCAACAATGATGCTAAACTCCAAAAGAGTCCTCTGTTCATTGTGGCAGAGTCTTATGGTGGCAAGTTTGCTGTAGCTCTTGCATTATCAGCTTTCAAAGCTATTCAACAAGGAACATTGAAGGCTACACTTGGAGGTATTTGTTCTTTCCACAATAACATCATCCAAGACAGATAACAATTCCTGTCCATCAATATGGTGAATTTTGTTTTTTGTTCCTCACATAGTTCCATTAATTATATATATGAAATATTATATGGATAGTAACTTTATTTTTCTAATTTAGGTGTGGCATTAGGAGATACCTGGATCTCCCCAGAAGATTTTGTGGTAGGTTCCAGTATTGTTGTGGTCAAAGGTTAAAACTTAACTTACAACTTTAACAATTTTAATATTTTCTACCTTGAAGTTCTCATGGGGTCCTCTACTGAAAGATCTATCAAGACTTGATGACAATGGACTGCAAAAGGCAAACAGGTGCATCTTTTTTCCACATTCTGAAATAGACAAATTGATGAAATGTAGGAGTTGGATTTCATTTTCTATATTATCTGGTGGATAAATATGATTTTACAACAGTATAGCTGAGAGGATCAAGCAGCAACTTGAGGCAGGTCAATTTGCTGATGCGACTAACTCATGGGCTGATCTTGAGAATGAGATTAGCGCTAGCAGCAATTCTGTGGTACTATAATTTCCATTAACCACGTTGGTGTGTTTATTTAATCACTTAAATACTTTGAAAATTTGAAATGATTATTAAAATAGTGTGTATAAGTGAAAATAATATTTCATGTCATTGGCTAACTTTTGGAGTTGTGGTAGATTTTGAAAGTAATTGTAAAGGTGTTTTGTACCACAGCTCCTGAAATTCTTATTTTTTAATATTTCAGGATTTCTATAATTTTCTACAAGATGACAGTGATTCAAACAGCATAAACGCAATGGAGCTGGGATTATCGAAAGAAGTGTCAATTATGCGATACTCCAAGTATCTTAATGCAAAGATTTCAACCCTTGGTAGTGAGGACGATGATCTTGAAAAATTACTAAACGGTGTCATCAGGAAGAAGTTAAAGATCATTCCTGAGAATGTTACGTGAGTTTATGATGTCAAATTATCTCATATTCCAATTCAAAATCGTGATCTCACAACAACTTTTGTGATGATGACAGATACGAAGTGCAGTCCTGGGAGGTTTTCGAAAGTCTTGTAGCTGATTTTATGAAGCCAAGAATCAGTGAGGTAAGAAGATTATAATATGCTTAAAACAATTTGTTTCTGTATTTTGGTCTCAAAGGGTTTTGATAATGATATTTCACGGAATTGGATTAATTAAAATGGGTAATTTCTTTTCTTTTAGTTTATATTTGATGTCTCTAGTTTAACTCTCTTAGGTTGATGAGCTGCTGACACTGGGGGTCAACGTGACTGTGTATAGTGGTCAAGTAAGTGTCCTTCACCAACAATTTTTACAAACAGTTTATGTGCACACTTTGAATTTTGATCCTACATATAACTATTGTTCATCCCAATTGTTTGACATGTAGTCTGGGTTTAAAGCATTGTATCAGTATATTTAAGCAAATTGCTGAGAAACCTGATTTGACCATCTTTTATTTTTCTTTTATGTGATTGTTCATCTCCATTGTTTGACATATTGTCAATGTGCAGAGACCATTGTTCATCCCAATTTTGTGTTTGTGGATTCAAAAGTGTTATTCATCCCCAAATTTGCATGTGGTGTGAGAAATGATAACATTAAATTTGGATCATGCAACTATATAATCAAAATTGAAAGATAATGAACAGTTAAATTACTATTTAGAAAGTCATGTGCAATTTAATGATATACCTACAATAGCAGAAGTTCTCACACAGAAAAACATGTATGTATCTCAATGGATGATTGTGATTTGTGGTTATTATAGGTTGATCTCATTTGTGCAACCAAGGGAACAGAAGCTTGGCTTAAGAAACTGAAGTAAGCAATCTTACGGATCTTTTCAATATTGGTGAAGCAAAGCATTTATGCGAGTTATGCTGTTTTTTCTTTTTTGGGTATCCATTTTGTAGGTGGGAAGGACTTCAAAGTTTCTTGGAAAAAGACAGAACCCCCATCTATTGTGGAAGTGACAAAACCACCAAAGGGTTTTTCAAGTCATTCAAAAATCTGCATTTCTATTGGATCCTTGGAGCTGGTCATTATGTAAGTCGAAATAATTCATAACCACTGCATAATTTTTGGAATTTATATTCTCTACTGGATTTTCTTGTGTTGTTTCTCTGTTGTGTCTTTAAAATACACTGCTGAACATTGATTTTAATGTTTTAAAATATATTAAAAATAATTTAAATATATCAACATCAGTGTATTTTTAATATTTATATTCAATAGAGGACAACATCAACAAAATCCAACAAAAAATCTGGACTCTAATTTTTGGTGTGAGGTGAACTCAGTTGAAGTTTTCTGATATTTTTATGGTACTGATTCTTTGTTAAAATTTTCAAAATACAGTGATATTAATATCTTTCTTTTTTTAATATATTTTAAAACCTTAAAATAGTATACTTAGTGTATTTTGAAGTATAAGAAAATGATAGTACCAAACTGCTATAAAAATATAAATTCAGAGTGAACCTTCACATTTTAAGATTTACTTATTATAGAATTAAAAAAATAAAGTGAGTAATTTTAGTAGTTAAAACATAACAATAATTGATATTTTAACATATTTTTATTATTTATTATTTATATATAATAATAAATGCTAATATTTTTAATCTATGATCATGAGTGCTCATCTTATATAAGAAGTATATTTTACTTAAATAATTTATTATTTACACAATCAAGAAATATACTCTTTATGGTGCATCAAGAAAATTAAGTAAGCATCTATGTATTGGTTAAACTTAATAATTTTTATATTTTCTTTTTAAAAACTGTAACCATAAAGTATGATATAAATTATTTTTTTATTAGTATATCTTACTAAAACACCTGTATAATGATATATATATATATATATATATATATATATATGTATACTGACATATATTTATACAAAAATAAAAAAACTAGTTGAGGAAATAAGTAGAAAGATAAAATAAAATAAAATAGTATGAAATTATAATGTTTTATTTGAGTGATCTATTTGGTTGGTGACTGCTACAGGTACCTGTTGATCAACCCTGTGTAGCACTAGACATGGTGGGTGCAATTACACAATCACCAGCTCCTTGAACATGCAGAAACGTATTATTATGCACCCTATGGAATAAATAAACTTTCTTTCTATTATTAAGCAAACAATCTGTTGTAGTGCTCATGAACAAATAAAAAAGATGTTAAAAATATATGGGATAGAAATTGTTTGTTTGAAAATAAAAATATTTATTAATATTTTTTATGTTGGTATATTTCTATTATTAACATTTTTAATTTATCATTTTTATAAGTAGTATATATTTGTATTTACTATGACATCGATTGCGAAGGATCCAAGCAATTGCTTTAATTGATTTTACAATTTCTTTTTTTCTCTCTCTTACATTTCTTTAATTCCTAATGAGACTTGATCTGATAGTTGTTTAAAGATAATAGATTAAGACATTTAAAAAGATTTATTTAAGTGAAACGTTGATACTAGTTTATTGAAAAATATTATCGCTGACTCTAACCTTAATCTTCTATGTGTGTGGTAATAGAATTTTTTAAGGTGCAATAAAACTCTCGTAGATAGAGCCTATGTAGTTTTAAAGAATTAAGGTTAATTAGGGATATTTTAATTTGTCTTGTCCAACCATCAACGTCATGGCAATTTGTAGATGACACAGAACAATACAACATTCTAATTTCAGCAACTTACATTAATAAAATAAAATATTACAAAATTAATAAATAAAACATTAAAAAAAACAGATTGTTTAAAAAATATAAATATATAATATTAATATCGTTATCTACAAAAAATAACTTTACTAATAAAATAAATCTAAAATAACTTAGAAAAACTATTAGATAAGAAAGAAGAATATCTCATAAAATTATTGTCAATTAATCATCTGTTCATATCGAATATAAAAATATAAAAATATCATCATACATCACTCATTCATAAAACAATCATATCACATATAAAGACGCATTTCATACTCATTTATCCAAATAAAACATTGATGTGAAATCTTAGTAGATTTTACACTTATGGTGATGGAACAACCACCACCCAAGCCACCACACACAAGGCTAGTTTGTCAACATCTTTGGCCAAGGTAAGCCTTTAGATTAGGATCTCCTGTATCTCTCACCACATACCTCATTTTATTATATCTAAGCTTGAACGGTTATTAAAGCAACAAGATAATCTCCAACATTTGGACTCTCACATCAATGCTTACACTAATGAAATGTCACCATAGAATCTTTGCAAGAGATCCATGGAATCATGTCATACTAGAATACTCATTCTCATTACAATATCATACATGAATAAACACCATGATACTATTAAACATACATAAACTACATTGCATTATATCTCAAACAGCCAAAGAAGAAAAGAATTTCAAACATACATTGGCGCAAATCTCTTACTTGAGGGACAAATGAACTTACTATGAGGAATCTCAAATCCCTTCAAGCTCACAGGATGTCCTATCTACACTTAGAAACAATACAAACAATATTAGGACACACCATTAGAACAACTAATAAACAAAAACTCATATAAATGACTAACTAGATGCACTAAGTAAAAGAAGGTTCACATGCAACAGAAAAATACCAAGAAAATGAGTTGGAACTCAACTTACGTAAATAGAGAAATTGATCGATCTAATTTGAAGAGTTCGTCACAAAGATCAATCATACGATTTTAGTTCTTTAATTAAATGAACAGAGAGGAAAAACCATTAAAAAAAGTCATAAAACTCTAAAAAAGTGATTTCTAAAAAGATTATGTATTTTAAAATAATAAAATCCATTCATAAAAATATTATTTATACTAAAATAATCAAATCTCCTTATTTTTAAATTATTGTCACTTCTAACATGTCATTTTTTAATTATTTACCACCAAACTTAACAATAGCACACATTAATTATGTTTTAAAAAATTAACAAGCATATCATTAATAAAATAAAAGATATATGGGAGGACTAGAAGTGAAGGAAAACGAGAAAAAAGAAGTACAAAAAATTAGGGATTATTTTTATAACTTTTGTTATTTAAGATTTCATATTAATTTTTAAATAAGCATATTGCCCCTTTATGAAGAGAATCATTTATGTTTGTACATTTCTATCAATTTGGCTGAACAAAAAATTTTGAATTGACCAATCCATTTCTTTTTGCTCATGAAAAATGAAAAGAAAACAAGAAGCAACAAGTTAATAGTGACTCATCAACTACAAGTACAAAAAAATAAGCAAGGTTGATTAGTTACATAAAGCATGTCGAATTCAAGTTTGCTTATTCATGGCATAGACTATGGATACAATTTGATAGAGTTAGACAAAAACAATATTGTATATTAATCCTATGTTCTTCATAATTATACTATGAAATGGTAGGTTTTAGAATTACATTTAATTTAAGTAATATTATTTTGATCCTTTAAATTTATTAGTATAAGACTCGCCATTGGTTAAAAGTAATTATTTATGTTGGATGTATTTTTCTTCTTTTAATGTACTCAATATTTATGTATTTATGTTTAATTACTAATTTGAGATTTTAAAACTAATCTTCGATTTAGGATATATTACACTTATAATAAGGATATGATTGAATTATAAAAATCTCTTTTGTTATAATTAATAATTTAAAAAGATTATTATTATTTATTCTTTTCATGATCCTGTTTCAAGTTTGAAATAATCAGACATTGATAAGTAAATTATGAATAACTCTTTATTAAAATTAGTTACTTCTTCTACAAAAAAAATCATTATACAAAATCACTTTTTTAAATTAGTATACAACGAACTAACTCATGATTTAAAAATGTTTAATTCCCAATATGAGTTTACACATATAGAGAGAGAGTGTGTGTGTGTGTGATGTTTGTTAATTACATAATTTATAATAAAAAAGCATTTCTAATATTTTCTTTAACATAACTGTGTATTCTCTATCAGCAAGATAAGCTTAGCAAGATTAGCACACCATGAAGACAGATAATTTATTAATTTATATGAAATGTTTTTATTGGAATTTTATCATATACGAAGTATTTTATAAAACTAAAAAAACATATAGACTAAATTTAAAAGGTCTAGACATAATTACTTTTACAAAGAGAATCCAAATTTCAGCTGTCCCAGACATATTTTCTTAACGGGAAGAGAATAGAAAGAAATAAAAATAACGAAATGGTAAGGGTAAAAATAAAATTTTATATATATATATATATATATATATATATATATATATATATATATATATATATATATATATATATATATATATATATATATATATATATATATATATATATATATATATATATATGTCAATCAATTTCTACCATAGGGAATCTATATACAATTAATGTGAGGGTTGAAAAAGAAGTCCAATAATTACAACTTTAAGTCTTAAACACTAAACTGATGGCAATGACATCTAATGAATAAATATTACTTTATATGTGATATGTTATACACTTGATGTACGTATTCAACAACAAATTATTAATTAGAGTGATGGATAAAGGGTACAGTTATAATTCACTATACAATGTTAGACAGCACAAAGGAATTCCGACAAAAACTTGTCTCATTTAATAAGTATATCACTTCGCTCAAAATAATCTATATACATCAAAAGCTATTCCTTTATATTATCCCTCACAGTAAAATATTTTTTTTTTCAAATGCTGAATCATTAAATTAGTACTAATATTATTATTTTATCGTAACAATTATTATATGACGTACCATACTAATTAATATGGCACTTCCTTTTGTAATTGCGTACTTTGTTTTGGAAGTCCTAGACTATGCATACTTTGTAATTGGATTTGATTTTAAAAATAAAAATAAAATCTATCTATACTTCAAATTTTAATACAATTTAGTATTTAAACTTTATAAATAAATAATTATAATTATAATTCTCTTAATTTAATTGTTTTAAAATTAATTTTTATGGTGTCACGTACATTTTAAACTAATATTTGAGTTATTTATATAATTTAATATTTTTTAATTCAAATTTTAACTTGAAATATTATTTAATAAATAAATAAAAATTAATGTCATTATATTGAAATAATTATATATATTTATTTTCAAAGTTTAAAAAACAAAATATATTAAAATTTAGAAGATAAACTATTTTTAATTTTACATTCATATTTAAAGGTTAAAAACATATTTAACTTTAAAATTTAAGTGAAAACATCTGTTTTTAATGAATGTTATAACATATTAATATGTGTAAAATAAGGATAATTATAGGGAAGATTAAATAATAATAATACACGAGTCTAATCACTCAATATTAACATCACTTCTAACTTAAAATTTAAGATAATAAATTTAAATATTTTTCATCTTATAAAATATTAAACTTTCTTATTTCGAAGGATAAAAGTTAAACTCACTTGATTTTAGAAGAAAAAAAAGAACATGATATTACGGGTAGTGTAAGGAAATACTACTAAGGTAAAAGACAAGGTACTCACCATTCTAAGATCTTCTCGTATCTCCAAGCGATACAAAATCTATGCATCAAAGTTTCTATATATACACATAGATATAGCATGTGATTTTAATTCATCACAACAGACGAAAAAGGTGACAAGGAAATTAATCAAAGACAGTACTGTCTGTAAAATTTATAAAAAAAATAAAAATTAAACCTTTGTAAGTTATGCATATTATTATTTGGAAAACCAAACAAGAAAACTTTTATAAAAATTAAAAAGCACGAGTTAATTAACTTACAAAGAAAGTTAAATTTATTGCACATTGTTTTTTCTTAGAAAAGTTTATTTAAACATGTTACGAAGCTGGGAGAGCAGCTCTTGATATGAACATCATCATCATCATCTTGAGGTAGCATCAATCTGCATTTGCAATGTGTGGTGCTCCAATTTCCCAGAGTATGACGAGAGACCAACATTGTTGATAGCTGGTTGGTGTCCGAGGAACAAAGAAACATGGCCCATGAGTTTGTCTTTCCTAGAAAAGGAAGTGCCACACGAGCACTGCCACTTGAGATCCCCGCAGTGCTTCTCATGTGTCCTAAGATCAGAGAGCACAGAGAACTGTTTCTGGTTGCATCTCTTGCACACATACATTTTGGGGCAATGGCTTCTCTTGTAATGATTCTTAGCACAAATCATCGACTTCAATGGCTGGAACTTGGCGTGCTTTTGGTTCCACCTACACCCTTCTTGAGGACAAGAATATCTCTTTGGCTTCACACTCATCAAAAGCTCGCTTTCCCCTTCCAACTTCCCTTTATTCTTAATTGGGTTGCTCAATGCAGCATTGGTCTTGTACTCATCCCCATGAGCCCTCATGTGCATCCTCAAATTCGCATCACGCTTGAACCCTTTGCCACAAACTTGGCAATAGTGCGTGTACTTAGCCAACAAATCCGCAGCATCCAATTCAATTACATCACTATTCTTCGGTGAAATCCCTCTATGACTATACCCTTCTTCGTTAAGTTCACGTTCTTCCCTTGGAGCTCCACCTCTAGTAATAATCATGTTGTTTTCACCAATTACAACGCCTGGATCGTCTTCCTTAGTCTTACTAATATTGCTATTGCTATTATCGTCGTTATTGTTGTTATAGCTTTCACTAAACCAGTCCAGTGCCTCTGACTCAGTGCTAGAAAATAAACAACCCTGATGATGGTCACTGATATCTATGGCTATGTTACCAAGCAGACTTCTATTTGTGCCAAAATTTGAGTGAGGCAATAACTTGTTGGGCTGGTGCAATTTGTGGGTGCATGTAGTGGTGTTATTATTGGTACCTGGAGGGGTTGTTGTGAGAGCCATCTGTTGGCAGGCGAACATCATTGATGAGGCAGTGACTAGGATTTCTTGGATTGTGGAGTTCATGCTGGATATGGCCATGGAAGTTGACTCGGGCAGGGTTTCATTTGGGGAGAGAATAACACCTACTAGGGCCTGCACCTCACTCACCTTGTCCTTGAGAATAGAGAGATTGAAGAGGAGGGTACTGGAGTGTGAAACTGAGCCAGATTCCACAGAGGGTGACACCAAATCTTCATGGTCAGGGAACATCTCAAGCCCTTGATGATTTTGGAAGCTAGATGTGCCCCTTGAAATCATTGCTTGATCAATTACCTTGTTCTTCCAACAGTGGTAGCTAGCTAGCTAGCAAGATATAATAAAGATT